>NW_028258147.1:24114772-24417803 GCF_053883595.1 Heterocephalus glaber
ATGTGAAGCCATATGTCAAGGGATCTCAGGTGATCTAGGGCCTGGAGGTCACCCCCCAAGGTCAGGGGCAGGTTGAAAAGGACAGTGCTACATCCACCTTTCATGCCCTGTCTCAAAACCTTTAGCCTACCATTTTGTTCTGACCATTGCTATGGGAACCAGGTGCAGCAATAGCACCTGAACTCAGCTGCACATGTCTCCTATACCTCAGGAATTCTCATCTTTACTGCATGAGATACCTGTACAAAACTAGATAGACTGCTTACTAATTCTGCAGCATGCTCAAACTGTTCATGCAAGGAAATCAGCAAGCCCTGGGGCAACTTTAACAACTAGGATTGAAAGCTAATGGAGAAACATCCCTTCACCCAGGTTTAGAGAAAAGTCTGAGGCAAGTTTTACACACTTCTGCAGAGGTTCTCAGCAGAACTGAGCCCAGATGCCCATAGCAATAACTAACAGTCAATCTTAACAACTCTGCTCCTAGCTTTATTCAATTCATTGTTTTGCTACTCAGTCTTCTGACTCTCCTTCCTGAGAACACTTTGCAAATTAACTATCTGCTTTTATCCTTTTTCTCAGGTTCTACTTTTGCAGAAAACTCAAATAAAATTAGTCAATAATGGATAGTTCTGGAAAAACAGAGACTAACCAAATGAGATCTTCACTCCTCTGCAAAGTGATGCAAGGGTGATTAGGCCCATTCAAAAACTGACGTGAGGATTCTGGTTTGTTTACAATAAGAGTTTAGAAAAGGCTGTGTGACCCATTTTGGAGAGCAGAAATATTTTGTTATGCTTTATAATATAAGAGCCAACTATATGTAGCAAAAGGGTAATTGGAAGTAGGTAGCCTAAAAGGAGAAGCTGCCACTTAAAACCTAACTCCAAGGATTTAAGTCAAAATGTACACCGTCAAGCCAACAATAGAGTGTTTCAAATCCATACCATTGGGGCCGCAGCTGGTGAAAGCTAGGACCCAACAACTTGAAAAAGGGAGAAATGAGAAAGTGAAGCTTGTGGCTGCCACAAATATTAAGCTGGAAAAGGGATGGGAAGTCCTAGTATTTGCTGTTTTTCAAATGTGTGATTTGATTTTCCCTTCATTTAAAAAATGTGCACATCCAACTCTGCTTCCACAATAGAAGAATTAGTACTATAAATCAGAGGTCAACAAACTTTTTCCAGAAAGTGCCAGAGAGTAAATATTTTAGGCTTGACAACCCATATGTCTGTACAAAAGCAGCCAACCCTGGAAAATACATAAACAAATGGGCCTGGCTATGCTCCAACAATACTTTATTTACACAAACAAGTGGCAAAGACCTGACTTGGCCTGCAAGCTACAGTTTGCTGACCCTCACATAAACCCAGCAGACTTCTGTCACCACATCACAAAGACTCCACCTGTACCTCAATATTTTCTTCAAATTGTGAAAAACAATGTCATAAGTAAAATATTAAACTATCCAGCGGCTCTCTTCAAAAGTGTTATTTTCTATTACTTAAGAATAGAAGCTTTCTACTATCTTATTATCAGAAAATAGAGAATCAACAAGTTATCATCAATTGTTCATATTTTAATTTTTCATCTCACAAGACACTTTAATTTTACCTGGAATTTCTGTTCCCCAAAAATGAAAGCATAAGACCTGAGAACCTACCACAAAAGTGCAACCATTTACAAAACACATACTACAGCTAAGGGAAAGTATATTTGTTCAAAGACAGTTGCATAACTAAGTCAAAAAGTAGTCTCCTGCTGATAAACTTATGGTAAAAGATTTTCACATTTTATTGAGAGCCTTTCATGCTGAAATTTCTAAGAACCCACTGGTTACACAGTGGCAGAAAGCAACAGTGATTTAGCAACTCCAGGCAAATTATATAACAAAGGTGAGATATGACTGAGTGCATTTCTTATCCATGGTTAAATTAATCTTCAATTGCAGAAATTAGAACTTGACCAGAACCCAGATGCTAATTGCAATACCAGGCAGAGTGTACTCAAGGTTTAATTTACATGAGAGAAAAAGTTTTCAGTCCCAGGGATTGAACTCCATGTTGGAATGCTGTTGCTTTTCCTAAAGCAAAATAACACTACAACATCATTGTTCAGCATCACCATGGGTATCTCTGTGGGAATTTTGTAACAAATTACCGCCGAGAGTTGGCCCTATTTAATCCATAATCGTGAATGCCATCAGTGCCTATGGTTAGAAAGCTATAAAGCCAAAGAGTAGCATACACTCGGGTCTTGTTCAGACTAAATTACTATAGAACAAGAGCCAAATAGCAAAGTAACCGCAACTACATCTTTAAATTGCCTGCTTGAAATTGTTTTTTTGTCCTAAAGAATTCATGAAAAATTATGTATTTTTTTAATTTAGGATTTTTATGGTAAATAAATGTGTAACATTGCATCAAATTGTGATTGGCTTTCTTACCAACAATCAAATTTTCTATCAAAAGGTACAGAATTTTCTTTGGCAACTTCTTTGGGTATGCTATAAAATGAATTGGTTTATCACATGTAGATAGTTACTAGCATCAAATAATGTATGTCTAGATAGTATAATTTAGACAGATGCCTAAGGAACATAAAAACTACTGACGAAACAATGAAGGATTTTGGTGGACATGAAAAATGGCAGTAGTTTTCAGGTACTTAGGTAGGGATGTATCAGATCAGACTTCTAAGTGATCACACAAGACCTCCTGAAAGACAGAGTGTGGTAGAAAGAAAGTGCAAGTAAAGGAGTAGACTGGGTGAGGAGATGGATAAAACCTAACAGATGAAAGAAAATGTTCATATTTAAAACATGTTTATGCTGCTTAAATTAATGAGAACTAGAATTAATTTAAAACTGAAAAAAAGCGTAAGAGAAACAATCGACATAAAAAGTCACAATCACCCTAAGCAGGCATGATAGGGGTCATATGGAGGTTAAGTAATGGATAGCACATTAGAGATAAAAAGAAAGGCACCCAACCTATCATTCGTAATGCTTCATAAAGGATGCCACAACCTTTGATTTAATCCTGATAACAACCATGTGATGTAGATACGTTAACCCTAATTTCCCAATAAGAAATTCCAAGAGGGGCAAGTGATGTACCCTACATTACTTAGCCAGTACTGGTAGCCTAACGGAGCAAACAGATGTTTCAGCTGCCTGTCTAGCATTCTTTTCACTCTACTGCAAGACTTTTTGTACGAAGGACAGGACAGCCAGATATCACAGTACACATACTCTTCTATGAAACAAGCTTAAAGTCAGGTTGAAATGCTCCACTTCAGTGTTTTATGCTTCCCAGGCCTCGCCAGTCACATTAACGGTGATGATCCACATGTCACTGGTCTTTCTCTGACCCACATTCCACCTACTCTTGGCCTTTCTGCAGACCTCTCTAGGAGCATCTCGGAGTCCCAGCCATCTCCTAGCCTGTCTTCTCAGTAATGCCCACTCCCTTGAAGCCACTTGACGTCTGTGCCTCCCCATATCACTACTACAGCCATCTTTCATGAGAATGCTGATGTCAGGCCAAGATGTCCCTAATGTTCTCTTCAGCTTGACTACACTTTAGACAGGCTTCTTTCTGAATATAGGCATACTGATCTCCCTTTTCTTAGAGTATTTACTTTAGAAAACTTGTAAATGGAAAATCTTTTTCAGCCCCTTTGAGAGGTAAATCTTCTCACAGACACTTACTTGGTAGTCTTACAATCCAGGAAAGTCTTTCACTAGGAGCTGTCTTTTTGAAAAGCAATCATCAAGGAAGATAACACTCCTACTCCTACTCCCCTGTCTCCAAGGCAAGATAGGCACCTGATTTCAATAAGTACCATTAGCAGAAATAAATTCCTCACACTAACCCTTGCCTTAATGTCCTATGGCACTTTTTCACTAGTTCACCTAACATTCAAAACTTCTCCCAGCTTTTGTTTCAGCAAGAATTCATCCTCTCTCCCCCATTGCAATAGTCTCAAATGAAATGCAATTGTCTTTGCTGAAAGTGTCACTGCCAAAAGCCTCCTAGAGCAATAAAGAGACTCAAGAGACTCCAGTGAGAATGTCTTACTCAGGTCTCACTTCATATCCTATAGTAAAAGCACTCTCACTTTTCCTGTCTCTCAGAGACTCCTTCGTGAAAAGTTCCTCTAGTTTGTGGCTCCAGCTCTCTATGCTAAAGGTGGGGAAACATGATGGAAGAACAACTTCATCTGTTTTTCTCTAAGGTACTCAGATCACTTTCTTTACAAGTTCCCTCAATTTTTTTCCAATCAAATGAACTCCTCATAAGCCCACCCATCCAATAGCAGATATGCCCACACACAAATGATCCCACTTTAGTTCAAAGCTGAGACCTCTGTGTCACTTAGGTCCATGAAATGGTGTGATAAAGGGTAATTAAAAAAAGAAAATGAAGCAGTCTCCTTTTTTCCACCCTTGTTGCAGTTTCTGGAAGATTCAACCCAACCAAACAACCACCAGTAGAGTATATTTCAACACTTGTGTGCTTTATGCCACACACTGATTTTTCAATTTAACTTGTAATGACAGCCCAGAAAGTTTAAAGCAATATTATTCAAAAAGGGGAGGAGTTGACAGGTACAGAGAAGACTGAGCACGGGTGGAGACAAGAGGGAGTTGATTTCATTCAGTACTAGAAAGAGCTGTAACAATGACAGCTGTCCGGTCCCTAATTGGCTGTTGTAAAAAAAAAAAAAAAAAAAAATTTTCTTCATGTTGGGATCCAAGTAAAGGCTGAAGACAGTGCATTGAGGAGAGAATTCTTACCTACAGAAGGGCATTGAGATCATACAAAGACTGGTCTGAGACTCTGAGATGATACTATTTTATGGTTTTATTCTTGTCACAGTAATATTCTTTTGGATTCCTTAATGAGGTTTTCCTAATTTCATACAGAAATATATATATGTATATATTTGTATATATATTTGTATATTTGTAAATTTCTATAAATATATATACATACACACATACACACTCTGGTCACAAACCAAGTTGGATGAGAACCAAGAACCAAATCAAATTTAATGGTTAGGTTCAATGTTGACCTTATGGGGAAATTTGATTCAGTTCTTGTCGGGTTCAGTTTGCGACAAGAATTGTGGAGATAATTGAGTTCATGAACTGAGTTACCATTGTATATCATTAGCCAAGAAGAAGTTCTCAAAACAGAGAGCATTTCTGTCTAAAATGAAGACCTAATAGCAGTCATTTTTATCAACACATCAACTCTAAGACACAGAGGCAATCACACTGAGTAGCACATTTAGTTGGATATTATACATTGCTATTACCCTTGATCTTTGGCATCATGTGTGCATGTGATTTAGTTATTCCTCACAATGGTCTCCAGGCAATTTGCCTGAGCACTACAGAGATAAGTAAATTGTTCGTTCTCATTTTCTGTTAGGATTGCATTACCAGAACCCTGTGTCAGACATAAAACTACAGCAGAAGACGGAATCCCTACTCTCCAACAGCCAGAGAGAGAAGGCAAGAAAGAGCCTTGACAGGAATCAGATGTTTCTCTTTCAGTTCATCTCTTCTACCCGCAGCTTGGTGAGTGAGCAGCTGGTCTCAACCCGGTGCTAGAAAGCAAGCCAATTGGCCTGGCATCTTGGGATAGCTTAACTTTGGGAGATCATTCAGTCTTGCTCATATAGAAAGTTGTACAGCACTAGCCACAGCCAAGAGAATTTAGGGCACTCTAGTTTTGGCTAAAAGATGTTGTAAATTTCCTAATATCTTCAGATTTTAAGAGCTCATACACAATTGAAAAATGGGAATGCTACCATACACTCTGGTTACCATGTTTATTGTTTTGAGACTTCAAAGACAAAAATACTGTGTATCAAAAAGTGGTCTCATTGCATTATATATCATTTATATCTATTATCTCTTCCTACATATGTATGTATATGTATATGATTGAACCTAGGATCTTCACACTGAGCTACATCCCCATTCTTTTTTAATTTTTTGTTTTGAGACAGTCTCTAAGTTGCACCAGCCGGGCTTGAACTTGTATTCCTCCTACTTCAGCCTCCCAGAGTACTGGGATTACTCGTGTAGCCCTTAATACCTAGCTGTGGTTATTATTTTTGAAGATAATAAATTAATAAAAGAAACACCTAACATCAGGGTCAGTTTTGTCATCACATCAAGTTGAGGGTAGAAGTGAAGCAAAGGAGTACTCTTCTACTATTCAGGAAAGTCTCAGACTGATTTCCATATGCCTGGTACCCACATCAAGGAGAGAAAAGATAAGACAACAGACTGGAGCCGTCTTTCCCTACAGGGTCTAGCAATGTAGACTAGACTTACAAGATTCTAATTTTCTAGTCATCATCAATAATAGTTTTTCAAATGTGAAGGAGATCAAGAGCAGGGAGGGAGTTGGGAGGGATGGGAGGAGAAGAGGATAAAAAGGAATTAAGATGTGTTATGTACTTGTACAAATTCCCCACAATATATATAATCATCATGTACTGCAAACATGTACAGTACTAATAAAAAAATACATAATTAAAAATATTTTTAAAAGGCTCTAGATATAGAATGCTAAGAATTTTGCCTTTACTGAACACAAACTGTTCCCTTCATTTTTATGGATTTGTATATATTTAAAGCTCTTGAATATCTGCTATACATGAAACTTACGTGGCAAACAATGCCTCTTCACTAGGAGAATTTTTAATAATTTCTTAAAAAGCAACCATTTTAAAGCTTTTAACTCTAGTAGGATAGAATACAAAGACTAATTGTAGGTTCTCCCCTTGATACCCTGCTTCATTCTACTCTGACTACTATTATTTACCTCTCTGATTATGTTACCAAAAGGAGTGAAAGCCTATTATATAAGAAAAACCATTTACAGAATTTATTGGTATTGTGTGAATTGTCCCACTCATCAAAACAAATGGAGAGCAAAGTTGTCTGTGATTGTTGGAATCCAACACTCTTGGACCTGTGTCAAGAATATAAACAGGCAGACATTTCATCCTGCAAAAGCCCATATGTATCCCTGGCTCGAATGATGTTCTCAGACTTTGAAATTTACAGTAACTAATCAGAATCACAGTACTCTGGTTCCAGTTAAAAATAAAACAGCCTTGGACACCCCTTTTCTTCTGTAGTGATAATTTTGTTTTGTTCTGAAGGGGGGTGGGGGAGATACTCAAATGGTATGAATGACAAGACTCACATTTTTTTCTTTTAAAATATAGCACTAAAGAGAATGATGCTGTTTCTTTTTTCCTAGTCACTGTTTTCCTCTTTTACCAGCGATATTTTATGTAAGCTTTCTCTTATCAAATTTAACACTAAGACACTGTTCACATTCTGTTGGTCTTTCCTGCTGCTCTAGTTGGAGCCCAGAGAGTTATGGCAAGGGCTTATATTTAAAGTCAGCATGCTGGCGAAACACTGGTCAGCTTTGACACAAAGGTGCTTTATGAGTCATAAATCAAATGAATAGCATAATAAAGGTTAAATACACCTCTGGAAGTATCCATCTAACATTTGAGGGGGGACAGAATATATAGTCTCTCATTTCTGAAACTATAGGAGCAAAATGGAAAAGGCTTATATTTATGCAACTCTACAATATTTTATTTCCTTATGTTTTTGGAGACCATTAGTTATTTACAGTGTTTTCTCCTTAGGATATTCTGTAAAAGACAACACCTTGTTTCCCCAACACTCCTCTAAAAGTGGCAGGTACATAATCATACACTACTGCAAACCCCCACAATAAAAGTACAACATCTTTGATAACATTATAAATCAAATAGGGGTAATGGGAAATGCACAAATAGGCACAATGTTAAAAAGCAATGATGGTCCTTCCCAGAAGTTTTCCAAGACTATTTCTAAGTAGTACGTACTTTTATAGTGAGAGTAGTTGGTGCATGACTCTAGAATTTACTGCCTTATTGGTTTAAGCACAGCTTTACAGGAAAATTTTTACATTTTTTCCTCATTGCTTCTTAAAATTTTTATCCCTATAATTTTCTCAAAACTGAAATCAGAACTATGAAAAGTTTAAGGAAACAAATTTGACAAGAGAAGAAATACTCCATAACATTTCTGTGAAAATTAACAGGGAGTGAATGTGAGGAAACTTTACTCCTATGCAGCCCTGCCCAAGGACGAAAGGCAACAGCTTTCCCTTCTGCCCTACTCTGCTTTGAGTGGGATGAAACCTGCCCTCGGCTTCTGGAATGAGGTTTTTGATCATTGAAAAGGCCAGTTCCAAAACGGGCAACTTAAATACATCTCATAAAAGCTTTGGGTGGGTGTTAATGGAAAACACTTCCCAGGCCCCAAAAGAATAGTTCCCAAGAATTCTTCTCATGACATGTGATGTCCAAGGCATTGGCCTGATAATATTCTCTCAGTTTATAGCTATATGGTGACCTTAGGGAAGACTCGTAGCCCAGATCTCAGCAACTTCCCTCTAATTTACTTTCAATTCAACTTTGTATTCCTCCACCTCCAACCTAATTGCATGCTTTCCTTGGGGAGGTCCCAGTTTAAAAGAAAAAATGGATCTTTCCCAGGCTCCTTTTGCAAGTAGGTATGATAGAGCCAAATGTAGCTTACAAAATCTTAGCATTCTTCCAAATGTGATTTTCTTTCCTCACCCTCCACTTCTTGGCTCCTTTTCTCTTTCTACCTACCAAGAACATAGATATAATATGAGGCTGGAACAAAAAAATCCAGCATAAATTCATCAGTTAAGGGAAGCAAAGAGACATAACAGAAAGACAGAAAGACAACCAAGAATACTGAAACTTTTCCTGGACTTTTAAAATTAACTCATCCTTGGGTAAGATATACTTGGGTGGTTTCTGTTACAAGCAATCAATCGCAGGTCCTAATGGACATATCAACTGTGACTCATCTGGTGACCTAGGCCTTGGGTGGTCAGGAATTTCTTGACTCTATTTTATCATTATAGTTCTAAAGTCTTTGTCTGCTTCTTTCAGTCTTCCCTCTTGATTCTGCTAAGATTATTTTCCTTTAAGTCAGACTCAAAGTTCTGTGGCAAAATCTTTGGATTTTGAAAATACTGATTTTTCAGGTTTGATGCACCTCTATATCTTCAATTACTTTTTATAGTTGAGTTATGGCATTCTGGTAAAAATGTAGTATAGTTTCTCACTATGGGTGTACAATAGTTTTTTGACACTATCTTTAAGTTTTCCTGAATATTTGCTTCACATATTTCATTAGTATTATTCAGCAGGTAAAATTTATCTATTAACATTATCATGTTGGTGTAATATAATTCTAATTAATATAAAATATCCTTTTTGTCCCATTTTAAAAAATAAAATACTGATTTTGATGTGAGTTTCAAGAGGTGATTTTGGAAATAAAAAACTGAACAACTTCTGATTATTTTTTCTTGCATACTAATTATAACAATCTTAACACTATTCAAGGTAATGTGGAAATTACTGACTACTGGAGGAATGATTATGCCATAGGAATTTTGAACAAAAAGTAAGAAATTTTAAGATATTAAGTAACAGAAAAATAAAACAGACACAGAAATTTATTGAGATCTCTTCTAAAAGCCCACACTATCCTTATCATGGTCAATCTGGTACATTTTCTTTCTATCCTGTAATTCAGGTTACATGTTTCTCCTGAAGAGAGATAAGATGTTCAAGCTTATTCCTGGATCTCAGTTCCTGTGTTCTCCTCTAAATAATGAGGATTCACGGGAAAAAATTTTATGGTAGCTGCCAAGCTAATAGGATAAAACCTGAAAGACTTCTGGAAAGCGTTATTAGGTTGTACCCTGGAAACCTTAGAGTCATTCTGAACTACAGAAAGTGAGTTGTCCAGGGCTGTGATATAGTGTCTAATGGACAGAAATAGTGAGACCTGTAGGAGGGTTTCTTCTATAGAAAGTTAAAGAAAGCTCATTAACTTTTACAAAACCTGATCTATAGACAGGTTTAATTCTTCTGCTACTAAGCAGAAATCCCTTTAGTAACAAAATAATAAAAAGGAAAGAAAATGAATCAGAAATTTAGAGAAGAGGAAAATAGACCTGGAATATCAAGTTCTGGAGGATGGCAGACCAAAGCCACTCATTTGCAGATCTCAGAAATTGTGATGCATCCTAAGGAAGCTGAAAAGCTGAAAGCTAAGGAAAGCTTACAAATCAGTAGCTTCTGAAATCACATAACTTCACCATGTCTTTTATAGTGAGAAAGAAAGATACTGACTCTAGATATCTCCAAGAAAGAGTAATTTTCCATAACCTCCTTGGTGAAGAATAAAATTATAATCTAACTGATCATCTAATATTAATGGTGTTTCAGATACTTTGACCAAGAGCTCAAGCTATGAATACTAATCTTACAGTCATCCTGAATCATAAAAAATATAAGTATAAATTTAGGGGAAACAATAAACCAGCACTGATTCTCCTTTTTTGCGGGGGGCAGGGTGAAATATGGTCTTGCTATGCAGTCCAGGAAAGCAACTACATATCCCAGACTGGCCTTAAATTCACAATTCTTGTGCCTCAACCTCCTGAGTGTTGGGATTACAGATGTGAGTCACTACACTTGTTTTGAATCTCCACTTTAATCCCACGAATGGATTTGGTGACCTTTGTTCTCTGTAATTTAAACATGCTACAACTTCTATTAAAGGGCAAGATATTCAGTCTCGGGAATTTGATGAAATATAGTATTTTAAACTGGAAAAGGAGCTGATAGAATATTTTATATAGTTTTTATTGAGGTATAACATATTTAAGTAGATAAATGTTAAATGCAGTCACCATTCATATCAAGAACTAAAATATTTCCAGCATCCAAAAGGACTCTTGATTTCTTCCCTAACAATACTCTCACCAGAGGTTAACAATTTTCTATGTTGTTCAAATCTTCTATGTTTCTAGTTTGCATCTACTTGTTCCATCAGTTATTGAAAGTATGTTCAATAACTATAATTGTTGCTATCACTATTCTCATTTCAATCTTATCAATTTTTATATAGACAGATATTGAAGCTATGTTATTAAATACAAAGTTAGGATTGCTGAGAGAAAGGCAGAGTGAGGGAGAGCTTACTTTATACTTGGAAAGAAATTTGGCCCTTAATAAATTTACTGAAATCAATTTAGAAAATCAGAGGTGAGATTATATTTTTGAGTTCTCACTTATTTTTTCAATAAATAGAAAAGCACCCCAGGAAAAAAATGTAATTTTCAAACACCGAATAGCTACTATAGCATTTTAATTTTTAAAATTTTTATAAAAATGGGAGTATATCTATAAACTGAAAATTTAGTTTTCATGACAACAAATAGTATAACATATCTATTTGATCTGCCTTGCTGTTCTACAAAACCCATACGTGCAGGGAGGGTTTTTGTGAGCTCTTCATTTTAGTGGTTTTCTGTTTAGAATATGAAATATTCACTGACCCCACCATGGCTCTTTCCTTTCTTCCCCATAGTCTATTCTTCTGGACACCTACTTATTCTTTTAGAGAATAGCTGTAAAATATCATAGCTTTCAGAATAATCTCTTTGTAAATGTTTTTCTTTGCTTCTTTAGCCAGAAGCCAAAAATACCACGTGTTTCTCTTTTTGGAGTGCAACAAAAAGAGCCTCTGAAAAACACAGATAGATAGCTGAGACAGAATGGCAATATTTTTTAGAAACACATTTTTATGCTACCAGATGGTCTAGTATATTCTCAAACAAATGTGTCACCTCTAATTTGATGAATACCTTCCAAGGTAAAATAATTTTTTCAATAGATAACAGATGGTATCAGTCAAAAGCATATCAAGACACTTTAAGAAAAACTTGATGGCTCAAGTGATTTAACCTACAAGATTTTCTCCAATGTACCAAGCATGTTTTAGGGTGTAAAATTTATCATCTGCAAATAATTTAGCCTCATTTCAAAACTTCACTCCATGGAGAATTGAGCGCAACATGTTTTATATGATGCCTATGAAAATTTCAAAGTTATTTTCTGTGTCTATTTTTCAAATATTTATTCTATTATACTTAAAGAAAAAAGTACATATCTCAGTGTTTTAAAACAATAAACAGTTTGTGCTCAAAGGTAAAATATATCTTAACAAAACTGGACTAAATTCTACCTGTGATCATATAAGGTTACATTAATAGTAATTCTTTGTTAGTTCTTTTCTTAAAGCTGCAAACAGATGAGCATAATAGAAAAGAAAGACTTCATTGGATTATTAAGGAATATTTAGAGTAACGAGTCTGTTTTGGTTTTGGCTTTTGCCAAGTGATATGATGACACAGAAATTGTTCTGAAGCCCCAACATACCTGTACGTTGAGAGTAGATATAATGATCTATATAACGTTGGATGGGGAGAGTGCGCAGTCTTTTTACATGCTTCACATTCCTATATAAACTAGAGTAAGATCATTTAATTCATAATTTAACTTGTGAGTGAAGGTGTATTGGTTAATTGATTAATTGCCAACCTGAGTGGGAATGCCTACCTGAGTTGAGTCAGCATGGTTCTGGGCTTGGAAGACCCACTTTAAGGGGGATTGTTGTTGGAACAATATAAAAGGAGAAGTAGAGGGAAGGATTTCCACTGATCTTCCTTGGGAGACCTTCCTTGCAACTGATTTTTGTAGAAGGAGCTTCAGCTGTTCTCTTTGGAGAAGCTCTAGTATTTGCCTTCACTTTGGGCAGATTCCCTTGGTTTTATGTGTAGATTCTTCAGCCTCTAGCACTGGCCTTTCTGCCTGCCAGCACAGACTCTTTAGCATCTAGCACCAACCACAGGACATCCCAATACAGGCTCCTCATCTTCCCTTGCAGATCCTTTGGCCACCTGATAAGGACTTACTTATACAGGACATTGCCCGGGGCTCCAGAGCTTTGCCTGGATGCCTCGGATCTCTTGAGGACAGATGTTTTTTGCACTCTTCTACTTTTGACTCTGTGGGTGGCCATTGTAGGCCAATCTTGTACATTTCTGTGCCCTGCATTAGATCTGATCCAGAGCGTGTGCAGTCGTTTGAGGAGATTTGCCCCAACCCTGCGAGCTCTTGTAAGCATTAATACAGAAGGTTAAATGATGTTACAAAATGACTGCAGTTAGAGTAGGACTATCTAGGGGAAAATGAGCTATACGTTCACCCTAAGTATACACAACTAGTGCATAATAAATGTGTGTACTGATCCCTGACTGGCGTGTTTTAAAGTGGCCACCTTAGACACAGGATAATACCAATGATTTTGTGTCTTTAGAGTCGTTAATATTTTAAGATTTTTTTCAACATTATAAGCAAAAGATTCACATTAAAACAATTTGAAAGTATTTTTTAACACAGACCTCAAATAATTAAACACATGTTTAAATGTAATGAGACTGAAATTCTTAGAAATATGATGAAAAGTTCACAAAAAGGGAGCAATCTGACAATCCCAGGATAAGAAATTTAAAAATTAAGATGAATTACAAAATTATGTTTTTAAAATATGTTGGGAAATTTATTTAAGAAATGAAGAGCACAAATGAATTAAAATTCCAGAAGAGGGGGAGTCTTTACTAGTTGAGTTCATGACTATAACATACTTTCTTCTCTGGAGTCATTTGCCCAGTAGTCCAGGAGGAAGACTGGCCTTAGTCTAAATAAAGAACTGTTAAAGGAAAAATTGGAGCTTTGGAAAATTATACAGGCTAATATGCTTGATTGAATGAATAGGGGACACAGAGGTATAATTCATTTTGCCATGGACATAAGGCTGGGGACTGGGTGAAGACTAAAAGGCAGGGTGAAATTCTTTTCAGTTGACTGGCTGATTTCCCCTTGCTCCCCTTCCATCTGCTTGTGAAACACTCTGATATCACAGATCTGAATATAATGACAGGATATATTTATGATTGTCATCTCTTCCTTTTGGATCTTTCCCTATACAAGGATTTAGTATCATTCTTTGTCTCTCTTAATCAGTGTTGGTTTGAAGTCCATTTGATCTGCAAATAGGATGGTTACCCTTGCTTTTATTCGGGTTCCTGTCACATGGAGTATAGTTTTCCACCCTTTAACTTTCAGTCTATGAGTTTCTTTTTGAATTAAGTGTGTTTCTTGTATGCACCATATTGCTGGATCTTGCATCTTGACCCATTCTGCCAGTCTATCTCTTTTGATTGGTGAATTGAGTCCATTAGTATTGATGGTTATAACTGACATGTATTGACTTATCCTTGCCATGACTTTTTCTTTTTGTTGGATTCTCTAACTTTGCATTTAATTTCTTGTCTTTTCTGATGAATTCATTCTGCTGGGCCTCCTGGGGTTGTGATCCTCATTGTCTTTTCTTAGGATATTGTTTAAAATTTTTTGGAGTGCTGGTTTTGTATTCATGAAGTTTCTCAGGTGCTCTTTCTCATGAAAGTATCTTGTTTCACAATCCATTTTGAAAGATAGTTTTGCAGGGTACATCAATGTGGTTGGAAGTTGTTTTCTTTTAGGGCATGAAATACTTCACTCCAGGCTCTTCTTCCCTTGAGGGTTTGTGTTGAGAAGTCTGCTGTGGTTCTGATGGGCTTTCCTTTGTATGTGATTTGTTTCTTTTCTCTAATTCTTTGTAGTATTTTTTTCCCCATTAAGTGTATCGGAAGATTTTAGGTATAAGATATAGTTACATTCATCATTGGGATCTTGTACCTTTACATGATGTATCTTGGTTCTTATTTTTTCCCCATCCCCTGCCGTCCCTTTACTTCTCCACCCTTCCCTATTTGCAAAGACTTTGTTTCCATTTTTTTCCTTTTCTCATATTTTTTCTTTTCCCTTATTTCCTTTCCCCTACCCCGCCCACTTTCCCTACCCTTTAGACCTTTTCTTCTTATGGCACAATACCAATTATACCTTTTTAAAATTATAATATCAAGATCTAGGAGACATTACCACAGATTTTACAGAATTTAAAAGGATATGGAAAGCATATTGCAAAATCTTTTTTGAAATAAATTCAACAACTTCTAAGAGGTATTTGGAAGACAAACTAATGAAACTAACTCTTGAGGAAATATAAAATTTGAATAGCACCTATTAAAGAAAGTATATTCCTAGCTTGAAAACCTACTGATATGACAACAACAAGCTCATATACATTTTCACTGATAAATTATATCAAACATTTAAAGCAGAAAAAAGAAGGAACACTTCTCTCATTTTAGGAAATTAACATTGTGCTAATCCTAAAACTGGATAAAGATAATAGAAGAAAAAAGTATGAACATAGATAGAAATTTGTTTAACAAAACAAACTATTAGAAGTCAGATCTGGCAGGATGTAGAAAGTGGTTTTATTATAGGGATGGCAGTGTTGTTTCAGCATTGGAAGATCCACCCCCATAAGTCATCATTTTAACAGAGGAAAGGAAAAAGCCATATGATCCCATAAGTAGTTGCAGAAAAAGTATTGGACTAAATTCTGTAGCTGTTCATGGTAAAGCTATCAGAAGACTAGAAGTAGAACAGAACCTTCTCAACATATCAAACACATGTACTCCATACTTCCAGCAAAAATGCCTTATACGAGTGGAGAAGATACAATGCTTTTTCCCTAAGGTGGGGAACAAGGGCAGATATGCCTACTCTTTATCTGTCCATCAAACTTTGAAACATAGGCCCAAAACAAAATATTCTGGCAATAAAGAGAAACAAATAGCATAGGATTCATAAGGTAGAAGTAAAATCTTTATATGTAGATGAAATGATCATCTACAGAGAAAATACTAAGAAATCTCTAGAAGCCCTGAGAGCTTGTATTTGAATTTAGCAGGATTAGAAAACACAAGGTATATATAAAAATTCAGGTCTATGTATACTTGCTATAAATGAAGAATTGGATATTGAAATTTAAAATTTATGTAGGAGTACAAAGGACCTAGAAAAGTAAAAAGAAAGAAAAAGACAGTGTTGGAAGACATTTATTACCTAATTTTCAGACTTCCTCTAAAGCTACAGTAATCAAGGCAGTGTTGGTGCAAGGAAAGACATACAGATCATTGGAATAAAACAGAGAATCCAGAAATAGAACCACACATATATGGTCCACTGAGTTTTGAAAGATTATTTAACATTAACATTTTATAGAATATAAACTAAATTCAAGAGCAGAGGAAAAGATAGTGTTTTCAGGCAATGGCCCTAGAACACCTGGTATCCATATATAAAAAATTAACCTCAGCCATTTATTTCCATACATAAAAGTAACTTGAAAGGATCTATGAACCTAAATATGAAAGACTAAAACTGTAAAACTTTAAGAAGAAATTATAAGGGAAAATGTTTATGAATTTAGGGTAGGCAAGAATTTCCTAGGATGTAAAAAACATGATGTATAAAAGAAAAAAATTGATAAATGAGATTCCATCAAAATTTAGAAGTTTAAATGACATTGTTAAGAAAATGAAAAGTAGTCCTTAAACAGACCATATTTATAATGCAAATAACCTATGACTGGAATATATAAAGAATTCTTGGGCCAGGGATTTAGCTCAGTGGTTCCGGTGCCTGCCTCGCAAGTGCAAGGTCCCAAGTTCGATCCCCAGTACCAAAAATAAAAAGAACTCTTCCAACTCATTAATAGACAACCCAATTAAAAAGTAGATACAAGAAGATGATAAGTAGCCAGTACAACACAAGGAAAGGTGTGCAACAGTAGAATCAAAAAAATACTAATCAGTACAATAACAAGATTGAATTATACACTCACTAGGGAGATGAAGTTAAAAGTTTTAAAAGAACAAATGTCAGCTTAGGTATGAACCAGTTAGAACTTTCTAATATTGCTAATGTGAATGTAAAATGATAAAACCATTTTGGAAAACAATATAGAAATTTCTTGTATTACTGTTAAGAACCAACAGTCCTGTTCTTAAGTTTTTACTTGAGAGGAATGAAAACACATGTTCACAATAGATTTGTACATACAAGTTGACTATCCCTTATCTGAAATTCTTGGGACCAGAGTGTTTCAGATTTTCATTTGAAATCCACTTTATCTGCAAAGAGAATAGCTATTCCTCCTTTTTGGGGGGGTTTCTATCACATGGAGTATTGTTTTCCACCCTTTAACTTTTAATCTATGAGATTCCTTTTGAATTAAATGTGTTTCTTGTATGCAGCATATTGTTGGATTTGCTTCTTCACCCATTCTGCCAGTCTATTTCTTTGGATTGGTGAATAGAGACCATTTACATTGATGGTTATAACTCATACATTTTGACTTATCATTGTCATGACTTTTTCTTTTTATTGGATTCTCTGCCTTTGCGTTTAATTTCTTGGCGCACCCCACTGATTCATTCTGCTGGGCTTCCTGGGGATGTGATCATTGTTGTCTTTTCCTAGAATATGGTCTACAATTTTTTGGAGTGCTGATTTGGTATTCATGAAGTTCCTAAGGTGCTCTTTGTCATGAAAGTATCTTATTTCTCCATCAATTTTGAAAGGTAATTTTGCAGGGTACATCAATCTGGGTTGGAGGCTGTTTTCTTTTAGGGCTTGCAATACATCACTCTAAACTCTTCTTGCCTTGAGGGTTTGGACTAAGAAGTCTGCTGTGATTCTGATGGGCTTTTCTTTGAATGTGATTTGTTTCTTTTCTCTAACTGCTTGTAGAACTTTGTTCTTCTGTTGGGTTTCTGGAATCTTAACAATTATATGCCTATGTGTAGTTTTTTTTTTTATCAAGGCTAGTTGGAGTCCTATATGCCTCACTGATCTGTATGTCAAGTTCTTTTCCCCTGCTGGGGAAGTTTTCTGCCATCACTTCTGTGAACAGTATTTTTATGTTGTCTGCACTCTCTCCTGTTTCTTCATTGATTCTGATCTGTCTTATGTTATTATTCTTTGCATCATCTAGCAGGTGCTGGATTGATTTCTCATGGTCCCTTACAATTTTAAAGCAACTTTTCTTTTCCTGATCACTAATTGCAATCATCTTCTGTATCTGAAATTCTGTCCTCACATGGGCTCATTCTGCTGCATAGACTTTCAATGGAGTTTTTAATCTCCTGGAAATCTGTTTGCATGTTTTATGGATTCCATTTGTTTCCTATGTTGGGATTCCATCATGTTCCTCAGCTCCTCTCTAGATTTATTAATCATGTCTTGTGCTATGAGCACAATGTCTGCTGTTATTTGAGAAATTATTTCTGATTCCATTCTTTCCAGATCTTCTTCCATTCCCAGTTCAGGGAGTCCAGATGGTTGAGTATCAGATTGTTCCATCTTGTTGCCTCTTGGGGTTGCCTTAGGTGATCTGGAAGTTTGGTTTTGAGTCTTATTTATGTGTCTTATCATTTCAACAGATGCAGCCCGATGTGCCTTTGTTGAGAAGACATTTTGCTCACCCAGTGAGCTTCAATTCTCATCAAGCTTCAGAGGAGCCTTCTCTGTGCTGCTCACCACCTTGCCAATTCCTGGCTTCAGAATGGTGACCTCCTGGATCCCTGCATTGTGCTGTTGTCCAGGCAGGGTTCTGGCTGGGGAGCTACACACACTTAGGATGGTATGTGGGCTTGCCTCTGGCTGAGGCCTGCTCAACTACATAGCTATTATCCAGGAGGGCCTTTAGCTGGGAGCTGTGTACCCAAGTTGCTGGTGTCTGAGGAGGCTTCTGGCTGAGGTCTGGCCGCACTTACCAATGGCTTCTGGGTGGGCCTCTGTTTGTTCCCTTCACAACCTAGCAGCTGTTTTCTAGGCAGACCTTTGTCTGGGGCCTGGGTCCAAGCTGCTGGTGTCTGGGCAAAGCCCTGGCTAGGACCTGTCACCTGTGCCTCTCTGGTCCATGTGGGCTTCTTGCTGGGATCTGCCCCAGGCTAAATGATTCTTAAAACAATTATCCTTTCAGAAGGGAGAAAAGTCTTGCAGGGAAGATCTTTAATCCTTGCAAGTACTCTTGGAGGCAGAGTAAGGTTGAGTCCACAGGTACAATTTAACAAGTCTTTCATACAAACAAAAATGTAATGGGCTGGGGATGTAGCTTAGTCCAAAGACCCTGGGTTCATTCCCAGTACCACCAAAAACAAATTGGAAGTCTCAAAAGAAGAAACTGACTTTTACTTAATAGATAGAAGCTTGGTTACTAAGATTTAAAATAAACAATTAGCCATCAGGTTATACTTAAGAAATCCTGTTTTGAGATTTTACGTGATTCAATAACGTTTTTAAATTTTAGTACGTACATTTAGTACATATGTATTTTAATTATTGATAAATATTTTATAAGTAAATACTTTATGTCAAATTACAATAATTTAATACTCCTAATGATGGTAAATATTTGGACAATTTTAATATTATCACAGTATGGGAGAAAAGGCAAACAACATTGTAGTTTATGTATGACTAATGTATATTCTGACAAGGAGCCTAATTATATGGAAACAACTTATATTTGTCTTATAGATCATGTAAGTAATCATTAACTATACAAAGAATATAAGATTCCAGAGATGTAAATGTACATAAAACTTTATTGAGTTAAAATAATGAATATTATTCTTATAAACTTCAAGCAATGCTATAAATTACCTAAGCCAACAGAGTTACCTTATTTGCATTATCTGAGTAAAATTTTAGGGATAAGTGTTTAATACTAAGTAGATTTATTGTGCTTTCATGTCAATTTAAATTGTATTCTAAGGCCCTTTAATTAACTTTCAGACTTCAGACTTAATTAACTTTAAGACCTAAGGCTTGAAAATGTTCAAGTAATTAAAATAAATAGAAACCATTCCTTGTAATAGAGGATGTGGCACTTACAGAATAGGGCACTAGAAATAGCATCAAATGAAAATAGTTGGCTATCATATGAAAATTGCTACTTATATACTCTTTTTTTACTTGTCAACTTATTTGCTCTCCTTAAAAATAATTTTAAGAAGACAAAGTTAATAGAATGAAAATGCAGCCATAAAACCTGCTTGATAAGAATAGTTGCATTTTGAGACTAACAATTTAGACTTAAGCAATGTCATTTTAATATTGCATACTATATGTCTGTATACATAAATACAAACATATGAAAGTGTTCAAATTAAACTTTAAAAAATTAGCTATGTATAAGAAAAGTGATAGCTGTTAGCTCAAAAAGATAAGTGATCTTTAAGCAGGTAGCCTGGTTTCTTATGAAGTTATACAATAGTATTTTTGGTTTCTTAATTTACCCAATGATGTACGACTTTTGTCTAAACACCAAATGTATAAGAGAAAGAAATAAAAGAGATGAGTATAGTAAAGGAAGACATCAAACTATCCTTATTCACAGATATGATTCTTTACATAGAATACCCAAAAATTCTACTAAAAGAGTTCTAGACTTAGTGAAGAAATTTAGAAAGGAAGTGGGTTGCAAAATCATCACACAAGAACCTATAGTATTCCTGTAGCCAGTAATGAACCCACCAAGAAAGAAGTTCAGAAAATATTCACAATAATTTTGAGAAAAATTAAATACTTAGCAGTTGATCTAACAAAAGGAGTGAAAAAGTTTTTTCACAAAAACTATAGCACACTAAAAAATAAATTGAAGAAAACATCAGAAAAAAAAAATTCTCTGTTCATGGATAAGCAGAACAAAGATTGTCAAAATGGCTAAAACTGACATAGATTTAATGCAATTCCAATCAAAATACCAACAGCATTCCTCATGGAATTAAAAAAAATAACAACAAAAACATATGTGACCAGAAGTGACTAAGAATAGAAAAAGCAACCCTGGGCTACAAGAGCAAACTGGGGTTGTGGGGATGGATCTAAATCCAAGATGTCAAGTTATATTACAAAGCTTCAATGATAAAAAAAAAAACAGCATGGTACCAACACAAAAAAAGATATGTGGATCAATGTAACAATAGAGGATGCAGAAATAACTCAGGCACATTCAGGGATCTACTCTGATAAAAAGACCAAAAACATATCCATGAGCAAAGATAACCCCTTTAACTAATTGTGCTGGGAAAATTGGCTATTCACATGTAGAGACTGAAACTAGAATCATATCTCTCACCATGTACTGAAAATAAAAATAAATCAAAGATCTGAATATTAAAATGAAAACAATATGCTGGAAGATAAAATAGGTAAAACTGTTTGAAGATATAAGCATAGGCAAGAACTCTCTTAACAGAATTCCAATTGCACAAGAAATAACATCAAGAACCAACAATCTTAGTATATCAAATGAAAAAGCTTCTGTACAGCAAAGAAAACACCAACAGAGTGAAGAGATGACCTACAGAAAGTGAAAAAATTTTTGCCAGCTACTACTCTGACAGAGGACTAATATTCTAGACTATATAAAGAGCTCCAAAAAAATTAAATCCCTTCAAAAATAAAAGATCCAGTCAAGAAGTGGGCAACTGAAATGAACAGACATTTCTGACAGTACAAATGGCCCAAAAATGCATGGAAAAAAATGTTCAACATCTCTGACCATTAGAGAAATGCAAATTAAAACAACATTGAAATTCCACCTCAGCAGCACCACCCTCCAGGTCTCCAAGGAGCCACATGGGCTGCCAGCAGCACTGCCTTCTGGGCCTCCAGCTGCCAGGCCACACTGGTACCTGAATCCACCCCACAGAGGTGCAGGGGCTCATAAAAGCCATTGTTCTGAGCTCCAGAAGATAGACCAGAAGTGATCAACAGAGGCTCCTTGATGAACACTGAAGCCTACTGGGAAAATAAAGAAAATCTCTGCAATAAAAGCACACCAGAACACTGTAGTTGGTAAGTTGGAGAGATCAGCACCTCCCATTGGAATCTGGAGTATCTTTGAGGGAAAGGTAGCTGGAACCTGAAGCAGAACCTTACAGAGTTCAATCCAGCAGGAGGTCAGGGAGCTCAACTTTGGCCTTACAACCAGAAATCAGCCTGAATCTCAGTGAACCGCTGCTGGCTTGCTGAGACTTATTGACTTAGATCTGCACACTGCTGCCCACATTGTCTATTGTGACAGCAGAGACATACCCTGAAGGAGGCCCTTCATTATTTTCATTTTTTATTTTTTCAAAGTTATTTTTTCTCTTATTTTTAATTTTTATTTTTTCAAATTTATTTTTTCTTTTCTTTTCTCTCTCTTTCTCTCTCTCTCCCCCCACACCCACCTTGTTCTTCATCTCTCTCTCTCTTTTTGTTCCTGTTCCTGTATTAAATTGAATTTCTTTTTTCTTTCTTTTTCTTTTCTTCTTTCTTTCCTTCTCTCAATTGTCATTAGTTTTATAGAAAAGGGAATACAGTTTCTACCTTCCATATTGCTGTTAGTTTGTTCTGTTCTTGTCTTTATTATTTCAGTCTGTCTTTTCCTCTTGTCTTCAACAGTTTCCCAAAGTTTGTGTGATCTTCCTGTGTCCTCTGGCCTCCCTTCTAACCTTTCCCTATCATTCTACCTATCTATCCCTCCCTCCTCAACTCCTTCTAAGTCCTGATCCCAAAGGGTAAAGTTGCTATATTGAAGAGTTTATTCACTACAAACATATTTTGGGCTGCTCCTTGATTTTGTTTTAATTCACATGGTTAAAAGTGATAGATTAATAGTTACCACCAGTTGTCATTTTCTAAGCTGTGCTTGATGCTATTGTTGTTGCTGATTTTATCACTTGGGCTAAGGTGTTGTGATTGATCTAATCAGTTGTCCTTCCTGATATACTGAAAAGGAGATTGCCTAAGAGACATTAGAGACTCAAAACCTAAAGACCAGCTGTATCTGGAGGATGCCTCTGAGAAGCAATCATTCCATAGGGGTTCTAAATACAAGCAACAAAGATACTTACAGTAAGCAAAGTTGAAGTATCAACCCAGGAATTAAACCAAAAACAGCACCATCAACAAAAATAGAAATGAGAAAATACCTAAGCAAGGCACAAACCCAGACTTCCAGCTCACCAAAGGCAAATTCTGGGGGAAACGGGGTGGAAAAATCTGATAATCAACCACCTGGACAACCTGAACTGGTAGCACAGAAAGTAGCAAAACAGATGAATGAAGCTCTAGAAAAATTCAAAACAGAAATAATTTCCCAGATAACTACAGAGATGGTGAGCAGAATGAAAGACATGATTAGAGACTCCAGAACAGAAACAGATTTAAAAAATAGATGAGCTCATGACCATGCTGGAAGCCAAGAATGCCCAGCATAGGAAAGAAATGGAATCTGTGAAACAGATTCAAACAGATATCCAGGAGATTAAAACTCCATTGAAACTATTCACAGCAGAATGAGCCAATGTGAAGATATAATATCAGATATAGAAGACAGGATTGTGGTTAGTGACCGTGAAAAGAGAGATCCCTTAAAAATAGTAAGGGACCATGAGAAATCGTTCCAGCAGCTCCTAGATGCTGCAAAGAAGAATAGCATAAGACTGGTAGGAGTCCACTAAAAAGCAGGAGAAAGTACAAATGACATAAAAAATGATATAGGAAAACTGTTCACAGAATTAATGACAGAAAGCTTCCCAAACAGAGCAAAAAAATTTGACACACAAATATGTGAGGCATATAGGACTCCAACTGTAAACCATGATCACTCTAACCATGATCAAAAAAAAAATCTACATCTAGACATATAATAGCCAAGATTCCAGAAACCCAACAGAAGAACAAACTACTACAAGCAGTTAGAGAAAAGAAACAAATCACATACAAAGGAAAGCCCATCAGAATCACAGCAGACTTTTCAACACAAACCCTCAAGTCAAGGAGAGCCTGGAGTGAAGTATTTCAAGCCCTAAAAGAATATAACTTCCAACCTAGATTGATGTGCCCTGCAAAACTATCTTTTGAAATTGATGGGAAAATAGGATACTTCCAAGACAAAGAACACCTGAGAAACTTCATGAATATCAAACCAGCACTCCAAATAATTCTAAACAATATTCTAGAAAAAGACAATGAAAGTCACAATTTCATGAAGCCCAACAGAGCAAAGCCATCGGGCAAGGCAAGAAATTAAAGGGAGAGGGTGGAAAATAAAAAAAAAAAAAAAAGAGCCAACAACAGGAAAATAACATGACAAGGATAAGTCAATACATATCAGTTATAACCATCAATGTTAATGGCCTCAATTCACCAATCAAAAGAAATAGACTGGCAGAATGGATTAAGAAGCAAAATCCAACAATATACTGTATACAAGAAATTCCACCTTACTCCAGAATAGTGGTTAACATCAAGAAATCAACTAACAAATGCTGGCAAGGCTGTAGGGAAAAAGGAACATTTCTATGTTGTTGATGGGAATGTAAACTAGTGCAATCACTGTAAAATCATTATGGAGATTCTTCAAAAATTGAAAATAGGAATTGCATTTGACCCAGGTACTCTCCTTTAGGAATATTCCTTAAAAAGCTAAAGATATTGTATTACACTTATACATGTACACCCATATTTATAGAAGCAAAATTAATAATAGCTTAATTTTTGGTGTCCTAATGTCCATCAACAGATGAATGGATAAAGAAGATGTTGTATTTACGTATATATGAAAGAATACTTCTCTGACAGAAAGATGGATAAAGCTGAGTCATTTGCCGGAAAATGTATCCACCTTGACACCATAATGTTAAACAAAATAAATTAGATGCACAAACAAATTTTATAAGAGAAACCCAAAATGTAAACAATTTAAAGAGCAAAATAAAATATAGATACTAGAAGAGAGGGAGATACTGTAGATCTTTCACAAATAGGAAGGGGCCCAAGAGAAGGAGAGAGGAAAAGGAATGTAAGTTAAAAAAATTAAGATGTGTTATGCTCATGTACCAACACACCACAATGAATGTAATCATGAACTGCAAATATGTCCTAATAAATATAAAAAATTTTTAATTTAAACAGTCTGTAATAAAATTATTGACTTTTGAGTTGCTTTGGTATATTTCATAAGTACAAACATTAATAAATAAATATGAAAGTAAAACCTTTTTCTCTTCTATAAAGCCAACATTACTATAATAATTATGTTATCACTCTAGTTAATAATACAACCAATGCTGTGGATATTTCTTATTCATGAGCCTCTATGATTTTATCCAAAATCATTTTATTTTTCTGTTCTCTGAGATAAGTTCCAAAGTTATACAAAATTTTCTAAGTTTCTTTTTTAATATTAAAGTCATCAGTGGTACTCCCTTGAAGAACAGACTTCCTCTTGTAATAGGGTATGTGGCTCTTGGAAAGGATGGATATCAGCAACAGCAAATCAAGATAGAAAAATCTCCCCTATTTTCTTGTTAAATGGCAATAATATGCTCACCCAAGACCAAGATGAGTCCATTTCAGGGATAGTGTTGTTAAATTGAATGTGACTCAGTGGCTGTAAACTTTCAGAATGGAGAGAAGCATGTTCATGAGTATCAGCCTGGGCTGACACAGTAATACCCAGAAAATGACCTGTAGGAAAACTTTATTACCAGACCAGAAATGCCTGGCTCAATATTTTTGCTGCTGATTAAAAGGAAGAAACAGGGACTGGGTTTTCCATCCTATCTGAAACACACTACAGACATACAAAATGCATGAAGGATTTTAAAGAAATTGGATACTAGACAAGCAAAGACATGCTTCTTGAGTGATAGAAAATCAATGAGGTGACCCCATGATTGCCTGAGCTAACAACCTTGATAAGAGTTCAACCTTGAGAAGTCACAGCACAGAAGAGAGAACCAATAAATTCAACAGTTTGGGTGAAATGGACAAATTCCTTGAAAGGCATAAACTAGAAAAACTCATTCATAGTCTGAATAGCACTGTATCTGTTAAGGAAATTAACTTTGTACTTAAAAACTTTCTGACAGGACAACTTTAAGCACAGATAACGTTGCTGGTGAATTCTACCAATTCACCAGTGTCTCAGAAAAAAAAAAATAACAATTCTTCAGAGGTTTTCAAAATTTAAAAAGTCACACTTCTAAACTCATTCCAAAGAGTATTACCATGATACTAAAGCCTGATGGAAATATTACAAAAACAAAAGAAAATTGCAGAGTGGAAAACAAAATTTAGAAGCATAGATGCAAAAATTCAATAAAATTTTTAAATGAATCAAAATATAGAAAATATTTAATATATTATGCATAACTAAGGTTTGTCCCAAGAATGCAAGGTTAGCTTATCATTCAAAAGTCAATCAATATAATCTGCCATAGTAAGCAACTAAAAAGGAAAAATATTCTTTACAGAAAAAAGCATTTACTTAATCTCAGTATTTTTTTCTAATAAAAACTCAACAAAAAATACAAAGGAATTTAACCTGATAAAAGAACATGTATAAAAACCTACAGGTAAAATTATATATAAAAGTAAATGTTTTTTCCTTAACATCTGAAAAAAAGACAGCAATTTCTACCCTCACTGCTTCTACTCAACTTCATACTAGAAGTTTTAGCTAGAACAATAATACAAGAATATGAACAAAAGAAATGCAGATTGGGAGAAAAGAAGCAAACTAATCACTATTTACAGATGAAATGATCAACCCTGTAGACAATCCAGTAGAGTCTATGTTAAAAAAAAAAAAAAGACTTTTAACTAGTGAGCTTATGACATCTTAATATGAGAACTTAAATGCAACTAGTGAATTCTCCAAAGAATTTAAGTGCAATGCCTCCAATATTAGGAACTCAAGACTAATTTTAAAATGAGTTGAGCTCAGAAAAAAAAAGTCACAGTTGTTTTCATTAAAGTCTGTGGGAGGAACTAAACTTTTTTTTATAGCAAAAATTTGTGTGAATAATCAGACCAATGGTGGTATTTATGATGATTCTATAAAAATACTGAATAGATTGGCTCTGCTGCAAAACGACTCAAAAATAGATAAAATATTGTGCATAGTGCCTTTAATGATTCCCTGTAACTGTTTGTGACAGTGTGGTTGTTTACATAGTTCCAACAAAACTAGATATACCAAATTGATAATAACTGTGCCAAAAATGTCACCCTTGAAACCAGTGCTCATTTAACTAAGTATGACAAGCCTACTCTAATAAGGATCATGCTTCATAAGGAATTTGATCTGGTATGTACTCTGTAATTAATAGTTCCAATCTTATAGAAATATGATATGTGTATTATTATACTACATATATAATATTTTAGATATTTCATACTTATAAAATAATTGTATATATTTTATAATATTTTGTGTATATTGCATATATTTATATATAGCACTTCTGACAGGCTAGATATAATGATAGCTTTGGTATTCTTAGAGATTTCCAAAAGAAGGATAGAGACAGCAATCTGACATGAAAAGTCACTTTTGGGGGGCTTTTGTTGCAGAGTAGACAGCATGACTATAGTGGTTGGAAAAAAAGGTAAAAATGGAGGAAGGGAGGGAAAAAGGGAAAGGAGAGAATTCAAAGGTAGAGGACTATATTAGTCAGCGTTTCATCACTGGGAACATATACCTGACATACACAACTTAGTGTTTGTTCATAGTTTCAGAAGGTTCACACTATAACAGCCTCACTCTAAGTGGAACGATCATGGTAGAAGGTTGTGATGGAACAAAGCTGCTCAGTTCCTGGTGACAGGGAAGCAGAGCAGAGAAACAGTCCCAGAGGAAAAAGGGCCAGGGATCGGATATAGTGCCCAAAGTCACACCTCCTTGTACAACTCAGACATCCAGAGTGTGCTTTACTAATTCCCCAAGCAGCTCTAGGCAATCATGTTTACAATACAATTGTCACAAATGCCAAGGAGGTAAGAATAGGGGAAAACAGAGTTGAAGAAATAGGATGGAAGGGAAAGGAGAAAGCAAGAGAAGTCGTGGAGAGAAAGGGTAAAAAGGAGAATCTGGGACAACATGGAAGCCCTGGATTGTAATATTTTTCTTTTCTTTTTAAAATCTCAATACAAGTTAATTCTCTGTCCTAAATTTGAAAATAACTCTACTATAGTTAAGCAAACAACAAGAATGTTAACACCTTTAATTGAACTTAGGTAAATAAAATAAGTCTTGTTGATAAGAATGTAAATAAAAGCCTTCATCCACAGATTATATAAAACAGCTCATATCAATTCTGACCTGCCATAGGATTTTGCTTGGGATAATCTATTAAGCATGATTCCATATGTGTTTCATAAATTAAGCCTATGCCTAATTCTTCCATTTATAAAAAAACGCAAATGTAATTGGAGAAAAATTACAGTGAGTGATCTTAGTGAAAACATTCAATGAGCACCTGGTTTTTAGCAGAGAGATCTTTGAAGATTGCCTGGATCAAAAGAAGGAACTGTAAACTAAAAACTGTCCCAGGGCCGGGGTTTAGCTCCGTGGTTCTGCCGCCTGCCTCGCAAGCACAAGGTCCTGAGTTCGATCCCCGGTACCAAAAATAAAAATAAATAAAAACTGTCCCAACTCTCCTATAAGACAGAATCTTTTTTTACAATAAAATATACAAGCTCATCCTAAGAAAATCATTAGTATTACTGAGTCTAAGCAGTTTCTGATGCATTTTAGCTGGATTGAGACCTCTTGAAAGAAACTAGCAAATATCCAACACAGGTGAATGGCATTCGACTTTGAGCTAATTTACATTTCTTTTTTAATCTAATCTCTTTTTTTTCCCTACAAATCTCTCTACCAAGAGAAATCACTGGAATGGCTGCTGTTTAACAAACCTGTGATAGCCTTGGCATGTGTATATAACTAGTTATTCAATATTACTAAACAGTCTCTTACACAAATTTAACACTAAATCATTATTGCCATTTAGAAATGACAATATTAAAGATAAATTACATAGCTATAGTTTAAGAAAAAACATCAAAATAATCATTACATTAGCCACTGATTTGGAGGAAAAATAATTACAGGATTATCAATCATGTTGTGTGGCATGGCAACTATCTTAGGGCTGACATGGGACATGTCTGAACAGTGGCAAGAGAGAGAACTATAAATCACTCCTGGTGAGTGGAGGGAATTAGAAAGATGGTGGATGTGGGTATGTGGGTGAGTTAAGTATCACAAGCAGATCAAGGAAAGAAGTCGGAGATGGCATGTCACAGTCATTTCGTCTTTGACACAAGGAAGAAATAATTCTTATGAAAATGGAATGAAAGCAATATGTTGCTGCCACTTCCTCTTACACAAAGCAGAGATTATGATTTCTCTTGAGGGCTTAATGATGTGCATTGAAATGTATGAAGTATTTAGGAATCGTGATCCTGTTTGTGGAACATAAATATCAATTTAAGTAATGAATAACTAAAATTATTTAAAAATTGTCAACAACTACAAAAGAAAAAAACAAACTTGATGTAAAATATGTACCTAGATCCACCCCTTGGGGGTTTTAAAGAAAGATTTTTATCTCTTTAAGGGTAGATAAACTCACATGATATAAAACAGATTGTAAGGGTGAGGAATAGAATGTAAAACTTAGGGCGTTGAAACACAAAAGTCAGGTACTAGTTAAAAGTACAGACAAAAGATACTAATAAAATAGATGAAAATTCATAATCCATCCTCAATGGGCCTGAACTTGGATATGACTTGCAAAATACTTAACACAAACAACTTAGGAGGGGGAAATATTTATTTTTTGTTTTGTTTTGTTTTTGTGGTTTTGGTACCAGGGATCAAACTCAGGTCCTCGTGCTTGCACAGCAGGCAGCAAAACCACTGAGCTAAATCCCCAGCAAGGGTAGATGTTTATTTTGGCTCTCAGAGATTTCAGTCCATGGTCACTGGGCCTCTTGACTTGGGGCCTGTGGTGAAGGATTACATCATGGTGGGAGTATATGGTGAAGGAGAGCCTTTCACCTCATAGCAGCCAGAAAACAAAGAAAGAAATGAGAAAGCTGGGATCCTGATAATGCCCTTTAAGAGAATGCCACTAACTTCCCACTAATAAGGCATGACTTAACCCCTTACTGCCAGACTCCATCTCCTGTAGTTTCTCATATCTCCCAATAGGTAGCACAACTGTGAGGAACAAATCATAACAAAGGGATTTGTAGGCATTGTGGGATCTCGATGATGAAAGGAGGGTCAAAGAAGGAAAAATGGAAACAAAGCTTTTTTGTAAATAGTGAAGGGTAGAGGGGTCAAAGGGAGGGAGGGGGAAAGAGGAAGAAAAGAATCCAGATATACCATGTATAGGTACGAATTCCCATTGATGAATGTGGTCATAATGTATATCTAAAATATACCAATAAGCTTAATGAATAAAAAAGAAAAAAAGTAAGGAAAAGAAGGGCCATGGGTATAGCTCAGTGGCACACAGCCTGGGTTCGATTCCTGGTATCAAAAATAAATAAATAAAAGTAAGGCAAGGTGATTCTCCTACTTTTCCTGCTAATGTATACTTCCAAGGCATAGCTATTTGAGCCTCAACATCAAGTAAAATAACAGTGCCTCTTGGTTTTCAGCCCCAAATTTCATCAGGTAATCTTTTTCTTTAATTTGTATTGTTATTGGTGCATGTTTGAAGTATATAATAATTACATTCCTTGTGGGGAGTTGGTCCATGTGCATAACATATCTTAATTCTTTTCACTTAGCCTCCTCTTCTTCCTTTCCCTTCCTTCCATCTGTTAATCCCCTTCCTTTTGCGAAAGATCCATCTCCCTATTTCCAATTATCTATCTTTTACTTGGCATTACATATATATATATATATATATACACACACACACACACACACACACACACACACACACACATATGTGTGTATGAGAAATCATGCAATAATTAAGCTCACGTGTCTGATTTGTGTGTCTGATCTGTTTCACTTAACATTATGGTCTCAAGGTATATCCATTTTCCTACAAATGATTCAAGTCCATCCTTCTTTATGGTGGAGTATTACTCCATTGCGTATAAATGCCTCATTTTCCTTATATGATGAAGAATATATAGGCCACTTCTAACATTTTGCTATTACAGTTGTTTGCTATAAACATGCATGTATCACAGTAGTATAGCGTGCTTAATGCTTTCAGGAAGATACCTACAATGGGAATAGCAGAGGGTCAAATGGAATTTCTAGTTTTACTTTTTTGAGAAATCTCCATATTGATTTCCATAGTGGTTGTAATAGTGTTTTTACATTCCCAGCAAGAATGTACAGGGATTTCTTTTTTCCCACAGCCTAGTCACCATTTATATTGACTGCTTGGTGATAACCATTCTTTCTGGAATAAAATGGTAACTCACTGTTGTATTAATTTGCATTTTCTAAATGGCCAGAGATATTGAACATTTTTTTCATGTACTTATTGGCCATTTGTACCTCTGAAAAATGTCTATTTCAGTTGCCAATTTTTTGATTGGGTCTTTTGTTTTGTGGGGGTATAATTGTTTTTGAGTTCTTTACATAGTCTAGGTATTAGTTCTCTATCTGAGGTATAGCTTATTTTCTTTTAATCTCAATTTCTTTAATTTCTTCTCTGACCTTTATAATTTTATTCCTCTACTACCTTTGGATTTGAGTTGTTCTTGATTTGCCAGGACCTTGAGATGCAGCATTAGGTCATTTATTTGGGTTTGCTTTACTTTTTTGATGCGGGCATTAACATCTTGTAATTTTCATTGTTGTGGCAAGTTCTTAGTGTGGCTGTGCTCTGTGAGAAGCCCCGGGCCCTAACTAGTATAAAAATAGTGACAAGAATAAAACACAAGGGAGAATTCATTCAGGAATCAATTTTTCACCATGTGTGCTCACAGAATTAAAATCATCTGATAGCAGGACAGTGGCACTGTAAGAACTTCACCAGACTCTTTAAAGTTATAAATGTCATAAATCTTTAAAGTCATAAATGTTTCTTTAAAGTTTTGTCTCAACCCTTAGTCTGAACAGTGAGGATTGATCTGTTCAGTCCAGACAGCAGAAATTTACTGTGCCATTTTCCGGTGTATTTATTGTACAGACTATGTACATTCTAGAAGGTTCTTTTACTGCTATACTGTTGTACTTTTTATCCCAGCAATTTGAGGGTGTGCAAATTCAACAGTCATCAATGAGAACAGGCCATTCTCCTCCTTCATCATAATTAGACATGTCATCTGCAATCATTGTACTGAAGTCTAAAAGAAGATTCCAAGTATCTTTTGTTATTGATCATTTATGATGTTCCAACAAAAATTTATTCCATAAGTCTAAGAATTTAAATCTTCCACTAAACACAAAGTTCTAGTAGGCAATGGCCATTTCTAGATCTAATCCTTTTTGTCCTGGATTCTTTGCAAAGTTAAAAGTAAACTGGTAAAAATCCTTAAATCATCCTGGTTCTTTCAATTCTTGTTCCATATTGGGTATTTGAGCCTTTAGCTTTCCTATGCTGTCACATGCTAATTCTGTCATGCCGTCCATGAACTTCTGCTTGGAGAACTCACACTGTGTTGCTGTGACGAACTTCCATGCAATGATCAAAACACTAATGCTGGCTGGATCGAGTGACAGGTCATCACAGAATTGCTGTATACCATCTATTCCAATTTTATTTTCATCTTGAGGATCTTTGTATCTTAACTATTGTATCTTAACTATTATACAGTTAGTAGTTCTAACTTCTTCCTGTCCAATGATCCTTTTACACTCTCTCGTATATACAGTTCAGGATTTTGGAAAAAATTATCTGTTGCAACATCTAACATCCAGTCATTTTGAGAAAGACAACTTACTGCAGTTTTTTCATTAGATTGTGTGAAGATCATAAACTGTCAAACTTTACCCTTCTGCGATGATTTCAACTTGTTCATGTTGGTGTCCTCCGGGCCTCTCCCCTCCTCCTCTGGCTCTGCAGTGGCGGCAGCTCCTCTCATGGGCTCACGAGGCTCGTGCTCATGCACAGTGTATGAGGCCGCCACCCCATGCCCCCGCTGCACAGCCTGAGGAGGCTGCCACAGGCCTCAGAAGGCAGAAGGACAGGGACGGGCAGCAGCAGGTGTGGGGCTTCCCCAGAACATCCTTTTTTTGCATAAATTTCTGTTTTACTATTCTGGTTCAGTCTCTCTAAACTGAACTTCTTTCCCACCCCCAGCTTCATCTATGTTTTTGGCACATGTTACCCACAGACTTGAGGAGTTAGCTCCCTCTTGTCATTCTAGACTCAGGGCTGCCATATGCATTGGCAAATGGCAGTGCATAAACAAAGCTATTAGTTATGTAAGTTAGCCACAAACACACTTCTCACATATCCTTTTTTATGTCTACTGGTTTCCATTTATTTTCAATTTTAAGGATTTTAAAAAATTGCTTTGCCTTTGTTTATTGAATATTGTCAAAGGCATTGATTCAAAATCAGAGCTGAGGTGGATCAAGTGTCTTTTTACAACAAAGCAGCTCAATTCTTTGCACCGTTAAAGGTATAGGCCAGAAAATGAAAGAAAAAAATCATATATGAATCTATTGTTTTTAAAAATTGCAATTAGTCTTTGCATTGAATTCAATTGGAAGTCACTTATATTACAAGACTGTTATTCCAATGATTGTTTCACTTTCTCAATTTGACTATTAACATTTCTAGTTGAGCTATTTTTGTGTCACAGAAGTTTTCATATCTTAGAGCAATGTTCTACATTGAGATAAGCACAAAACAGGCTTTGTTTTCCCTACCCCTTTAAATCCTGTAGCATGTATTGTTAAAGGGAAGTTAAGAAAGAATCTGAGTGATGGATTCTCAGGTAGATCAATTTCAGGAAGAAACTGAACTGGAATTAGACTTCTCTTAAAACTGTCAATGTTTATGTCCCCCCAGAGAATTGTACTCCACTTTAAAGACCAATACTATATATCATTGTATTGGTAGGGATAGAGCAGTGAATTAAGATAAAGTCCCTGACCTTAGGAAATTCCACTCAAGCCTGAAGATACAGAGCACACAGAGCACTTCTTTTAAAAGTAAAGGAAATAAAAGCATAATCAAGGAAGAACTTTTCAAATAGCTGTAAGTGCCACAAGTGTTTAAAAAGGAGAAACAGAAGAGTCAATAAAAATTCTCTGCAACTGAGACCTGAAAGATATAAAAGGGAGAGAACATGAGAAAGTTCCAAGCAGAAAGAAAGCAAGTACCAAGGACCTGAGTCATAAAAGAATGTAATTAAAGAAAAAAAGGAGAGAAATATGCAGTGAAGGTTGGGAAATACACATCAGTAATAGATGTCCAGGGCACATTTATGATATGAAAGTTTATTCTAAGTGTACAGAGAAGCCACCAAAGGTTTGGACCATGAAAGTGGGAACATTTAACTATGTTCTTTAAAGACTAGCTTGTAAAGAAAGGACTCTAAAGGGGACAATGAGAATTCTATTGTAGCACTCCAGGTAAGAAATAGGAAAACATGCAACAAGTTTTCAATTTAAAAATAGGAAAAATAAAGAGCTATTTGAAAACATCCACAAAAATAAGGAAAAGAAAACTTTGTTGAAAAATCATTCAAAATAAGGCATAAATCCAGTAAGAATAAAATCAGCTAAATGATTTCAGCAAATATAAATCAACTAATTTGTCTTATTAATACTGTCATTTTGAATGGATAAAGAATATGTGGGCAGAGGAGGTAAACCTTCTGGGCTGCCGTACCACCACCCCCAGTGCCGAAGTACAGAGCTGCCCTCAGCACAGAGGAGGTGAACCTTCCAGGCCACCGTGCCACCCACCCCAGCACTGAGGAGGTGAGCCATACAGGAACCAGCAGTACACATCCCTCCCCAGTTGAAATGAGAAGACCTTTAAATAAGTCTCAAAACCAGACTCCCAGATCACCTAAAGCAACCCCAAAGGGAAAGGAGATGGAACAATCTGATACTCAACAACCTGGACTCCCTAAACTGGCAACAAAAGAGGATCTGGAAAAAATGAAATCAGAAATAATTTCTCAGATAACAGCAGGGATTGTGCCTGTAGTGCAGGACATGATTAATAAATCTAGAGAGGACACAGATAAAAAAAAAATAGAGGAGCTGAGGAATATGATGGAATCTCAACATAGGAAAACAAATGGAATCCATGAAACAAATGCAAACAGATTTCCAGATTAAAAACGCCACTGAAAGTTTACGCAGCAGAATGAGCCCATGTGAGGACAGAATTTCAGATATAGAACATAAGATTGCAATTAGTGACCAGGAAAAGAAAAATTGCTTTAAAATTGTAAGTGACCACAAGAAATCAATCTAGTAGCTGCTAGATGATGCAAAGAATAACATAAGACTGATTGGAGTCAATGAAGAAAGAGCAGAGAGTACAGATGACATAAAAATACTGTTCACAGAAGTGATGGCAGAAAACTTCCCCAGCAGGGGAAAAGAACTTGACATACAGATCAGTGAGGCATATAGGACTCCAACTAGCCTTGATCAAAAAAATCTACAGATAGACATATAATTGTTAAGATTCCAGAAACCCAACAGAAGAACAAAATTCTACAAGCAATTAGAGAAAAGAAACAAATCACATACAAAGGCTGATGATTCATGGTCAGAAGGATGCATAAAGTGGGATGTTGTGAAATTTCATCATACCACTCAAAATGATGCACAATTTAAAACATATAATTATTTATTTCAGGAATTTTTCATTTAATATTTTTGGACTACAGTGGGCCACAGGTAACTGAAACTACAGAAGGTGAAACTGTAAATAAAGGGTACTACTGTAAGAAAGAAAGGCTAAAGTTGGAAGAATGAGAAAAACCAATACTCTAGTTGTAGTTGTTGTTGTTGTTGAATGTACAGTGTACAACCACATTGGACAAAAGTCTGGCAGTTAGTTTCTTATGTAACTAAGCCTACTCCTGACCCATAACCCACAACTTCTCTCCTAAATATCTACCTAAGAGAAATGAAAATATATGTCCAAAAGACTAACACAAGTATGTTGACAGTAACTCTACTTATAATAGTCAAAGACTGGAAACAGTACAGGTACTTCTTAATAGGAGAACCAATAGTCATGACTACAGATTAGTCAAAATTGATACAACAAAATGAAAACATCTGAAAAACTATTGTATAAAAACCCATACATGAACAGTATATGCAGTGTGGTCCCATTTATATTATTCTAGAACTGGCAAAATTGATTTTGTCAGACAAGCTCAAAAGGGTATATGATTGTGTGGGATATGGGAACAAGAACACTGGGACACTTTCTGAGTCAATGAAAATGTTTTGTAATTTCATAGGGGGTTGAGTTATATTAGCATACCTATACACTCAAAGCTGAATGTACATTTAGAATTTGTGTACCTTTCATTGAATTCCAAAAGGACAAAACTTTAAATAAATGTGAACTTTAGTTAATGCTAGGCATGATGAAGTATTTAGAGAAAGTATCTAGAGTTTAAATTTACTTTTAATACATCAAGTGACAAGATCAGGTCTGATGGATGAAAGAGGGATAAAATACCTTTTATGAAATGTGAATGGTAGATCTGATTGTAGATATATATATAGTATTCTGCAAAGTTCTTTCAACTTTGCTGTGTATTGATTCTTGTGATTACTAAAATTTAAAGGCCATGAAAATTTTTAAAAAGATGAAAAACTCCTTAATTCATTTTATAAATTTAGGATATTTTAATGTCTGTTTTTAACTATAAAAAAGAATAAAAAATAGATTCATCATATCTATTAACATAGAGGTGTTTTAAATAAAATGGCAAAAATAATCTAGCCATGCATCACAAGAACAACATATTAAGACAAAACTGAGCTATCCAGAAATACAAGGAACATTTCAAAATAAGTAGATCTATTAATAAAATTCATTTAATCAATACAAAAGATACAAGAAAGCACTTGATAAAAATAAGAACCAACTCCAAATAAAAGAAAATATAAAGAAAAAACAAAGAAAATATAAATAAGACTATCTGCTAAAGCTTGACTGATGAAATAACATCAACAGAGGACGTAGTTCTTTCAAACAAAAACCACACATTTTCAAACATTGACCATAGAGTTTATTGCAACAAAATTTTTAAATGTACAAATCCTACAGGCCAAATACTGTACTACATTGTAGCAAAAATAAACACAAAACAATAAAATAGTTTAAAAATTTAGCCACTTGAATATATTTTAAATCATTTAAATAATTCTAAGTTTGAAATAAAAAATCAAAACCCTTATCACATACTCAATAACTGTCCCAAAAACTTATATAAAGTCCCATACCTGCTTCAAATTTTAACAAAATTCCTCTTTGATAATCTTGGAAAAAAGAAATCTTCCTTTATATAATGAAATGTGTCAACCAGAACCCAATGAAGACATCATACAACACATTAAACACTAGAAATAGTTGTGTTAAAATCAGGTAAAACAAGAATGCCCACTGCTATCACTACCATACAGCTTTGTACTAGAAATTCAAGCCACAGAGAAAAATGCAAAACTATTCTTTTCAAAAACAATAGCTATCTACATATAAAACGCAAGAGTACACATTTTAAAAGTAATAAAATAATGTATTCAGTAATAAGAACAAATAAAAATATAAAATCATAACCCTTGTGAAATGAAATACCAAAATTATCCTATTTATAACAATTACAAGTAACATAGGAGAAACACAACCAAAAGAGTGTAAGACATAAATGAAGAAAAGTTTGAAACATAAATAAAAAATTAAATAAATGGAGAGATCATATATGTATCAGGACAAAAAATAATTGTCCTAATGAGGATTTGCTTAATGTCATAGAACACATTAGTTTCAACTGCTCTGGCTAAATATGTCTCCCAGACAGCATTTGTTGGAAACACCATCCCCAGTGCACCAAGTGTTGGAAGACGGGGCCTAATGTGGGGTGCCTACATCTTAAGGTTCGAGCTCTCATTGATGAACTTGAGGCAGTGATTTGATCTCATTTATTCTCTCTCTCTCTCTTGCTCTCGCTCTTGCTGTCTCGCTCTCTTTCTCCCCCCACCCTCTCTTCTCTCCTCTTCTTTCTTCCTCTTTCTTCCCCCTCCCATTTTCTTTCCTGTCATGTGATAATGCAGGGAGAATGAACTCACAAGATGCTAACTCCTTGATCTTGGACTTCCAGAACTGTGAGGAAAACTATTCTATTACGAATTATCCATCTCAGGTATTCAGTCATAGCAGTATAAATTGGGGTAAGACTCCAGATTTCAAGAAGTGAGTGGATTTTTTCAAGGTTTTATGACATTCAGAGAAACAAGAGAGGAGATTATGGCTATATTTATACCTAAGACAAGTATAGAAAGGTATTAATGATGGATGTTTTTGAGAATTGTGCATTACATGTACTGGCCACTTGATCTGTATTCAGTATAATTTGCAAAAAGCACATAAACAGAAAAAAACATAGTTAACACAAGATGATAGAGTAAAGTAAGATAAAATAGTCAATTTTGGGGTTGTGATGAGGAGGCTTGGCTTCCCTAAATATCTCATCTATAAATTGAGGCAGTTGGATTTAATTACCCCTTTCAATCCTAACTTTTTATGAACTGTAACATGTTTTATTTATTTGATTCAAAGCCAAAATTGAGGTATAATTTCATTTCTCTAGTGGAAATAAATCATTTCTCTATGTCTAATTACAGTCATTCAGTTTATAAAAAGAGGAAAAATATTAAAAAATAAATCCATAACCACTAGTCAGCATAATATAAGAGAGGATGTAGACCTTAAATTACCAGAAGCCTTAATATTACAGTTGTTAAAAAGTTGGATTGTACAGCATGGCACAAAGGGTAAATGTGAAATGAAATGCAAAAAAAAAATACATTTTAAATGAGTAAAATGCTTTTATTGATATATCCTGTTCTTAAATTCTGCTGAATAAATATCACATAGAAACCACAGTCTGCAAATAGTAACAAAGAATGGAATTATTTCTTGTCATCATACAACTTTCAGATCAAATAGGTGTGGAAAATATTGGGCAAGCTACAGAGTTCTGAGAGTGCAATGCACAATTACCAACAAAATTCTTCCAGAAGAGAGAGGAACAGCAGATTTGAAAAACATTTGCATAACAAGAACCATTGAATTAAATGACTTTTATACAAAGATGTGAACTTTACAGTAATTTCAAGTTACATTCAATATGTAGAAAAGATTTACATGAAAGAACTATGTTTAAGAATATCAGCACTCAGCTGAGGGAAAGCTACTCAGCAAAGTAGAAACCCCAAAATATTTTGCAGTATCTTATCTATCCTTTGCTTGAGCACAATGTCTTCCCAAAGGGGCCACAGAAATAAATGTAAAATTTGAAGAAATACTGATCAAGCATAAAAGCCTGAACACAAATGAGTTCCCATGTCTGTAAATTCAAATCCAGATACCATTTCTGCATGACAATCCAGTGATGATTAAGTCACAGCATGTGAAAATGTGAACTAACCTCAAACTTGTTACCAAACGTTCTCTCTTTGGATCTTATTGAGAGACAGTCCATTTACTCAGCTTCCCAAGCGCAGACTCAGTGCCTCTTTGCATCCATAGATGCTCCCCATTCTCCATCTTCTCCCAATTCTATTGATTCCGCACCAGTATCCAGGCATTCTTTTTAATCTGTATGCAAATGATATGAGAGAGAGTATCATCAATCTCTTGATTAGGTCACTGTAACAATCTGTTAATTGATCTCCATGTCTCTACAGTTTCTCACTTCAATCTATCTTCCCATTGCTCTAAAGTAATCTTTCGAAAACATAAATCTGATCATATCAGTTTCTTCATAAACATCCTTCAGAAGGTTCTTCTTAACAGCTAGGATAAAATCCAAATACTTAGCATGACCTGTACAACTCTTGGCTTGTCTGACTTATATCTTTAGCATAACCTTCCCTGTACCCATTATTTCCTAGCTATCCCATGCTCCTCCTTCAGAATCCAATTCAATAATTGTGTTCTTTGAAAATTTATTTGTGGTACTCTTACCTGAATCAATTTCCTAAACACAATACATTTTAGTTCTTCAAGAAGAAAGTTTTCCCTTACACCCACCATATAAAGGCATTTATATTTCAAGGTAAGAGAAAGTTGCAGTTGCATAATTTTTTTGGATTATTGTATAAGTTACTTTCCTCCCTGCTGGGACAAAACACCAGAAACTCACAACTTAAAGGTATGTATATTTATTTTGGTACACAATGTGTAGAGGTTTCAGTCCACAGTCTGCCAGCTCCAAGCCAGAAAAACCATTTGAAGGGCTTGGGTAGATGAAAGCTGCTCATGGTATGGTGGACAGGAAATAGAGAGAGTAGGGAGGAGCCCAGGAGGGAGAGGAGCTCAGGCTATGCCCTCAGTGACCTGCCTCTTCTGCCCACACCCCATCTCCTAAGCCCCATAATCCAATCACCTTTCAAAAGCCCTACCATGAGTCCAGGAGGCTCTTGGGAGGCATCTAGCTATAAACCATAACAATTACCAAGATAAATGAATCCCCATGTGGTACACCAGAAAGCCAGTATTTTATCTCCAAAGCAACTGTGCTGAAGAACTGGTCCCCTTGTCATCTTACAGAGGTCAGCAGAACCAAATGCCAGGAAGATGAAGCCTTTCTGAACACCACAGGGCAGTCCTGGAGCTGCAGTAGTTATTCCAGCCTTTTAAAACTTCTTTTTTTCTGGGCTTTCCTTCCATATCAAATTAAAATATATCTTCCCTTATTGCTAAACTCCTCAAGGCCAATGTGGCTTTGCCTTCTTCTGTAGCACACCCACTACAGAATGGATCACACTCTATTATTGCTACAATAGGTATCAGTAGGTCATTCTCCATGGGCCACTGTATTTCTGACTATTTGGGCAAAGACAGTGACAACATTTGTCCCACTCTTTTTTTCAAGGATGCCTACAAGGGAAACTACATTAGAATACAGAAAGTATCTCCTCCTGAAAAGAAAGAGGGGAAATTTTTTCTCAATCTATCTTGATAATAAGGTAATTTCACTCACCAAGGTATAGATTAGGCAACATTGCTACCCTTCTTTAGTATACAGGGATTTTCATAAGCTTGAGGCTTCTCAGTATGGTAAAAACCCATGGTGTGCACCTCTGTCTGGGCCCCTTTCCATCACCCCCGTAGAACTTGGTGGAACTGGGAAAGAAACCCATAGTTTCTGCTGTCTTTTTGTTGTTATTGTTGTTGTTGTTGTTGTTGTTGTTGTTACCGGGATCAAACTCAGGACCTTGTGCTAGCAGGCACGGCTCCACTGAGCTAAATCCCCGGCCCTGACTGCTGTTTTTTTCTCTGACTGAAAAGCTTATGTCTTCTGCCAGAATCTACAAAACAACAGGATCGTTTGTAAGGCATTAAAGTGCAGGGAAATCTCAAACTGTTTCATGCTCTTGATAGTGTGCAGTGTGTGTGCATATGTGTGTGTGTGTGTGTGTGTGTGTGTGTGTGTGTGTGTAACTCTTCTGGCTTCTTCTGACCATAACCTCCTTAAGAGTTGGAATCATATCTAATACATTCAGGTACATCCAAGATCTAATCTAATTAAAATAAATCTCAGCTGAATAAAAATATGAGAAGGTAGGTAGTTAAGAAAAGGAAAAGGAGTTAGGAAAACCCTACTACACAATTTGTATCAGTTCTTTTTAATCAGTTAAATTCATATAATTTTTCATTAAGTTAAATTCATACCACTGTTGGATGTTTGAAAAAATGTATTGTGCATATTTACTCTTCACATGAAAGTCAGAACCTGTACCCAGACTCTGATATTGCCGTTTTATCTTTATATCATACATTTACTATGCATACTTCAGTTAAAAAAAAGTCCATCAGTATGTATACTTTATCACAAATAATATAAAAATTTTCAAGGGGCTTTACTTGGGTCAAAATCTGTGCTTAGATATAATTAGTGATAGGAATGAGAAGTCCTTTCCTGCCACAGTGGCTTGGCTTGATTCAAGAGGGAGTGGGGAAAATCTTTCACTCCAACATAGCATTAAATGCCACAAATTTACATAGGAAAATCAAAGAGTCTTGTGGAAAATAAAGAACCTGCACTATGGTTATCATATTCTCTACCATGAAACAATTACCACATTAAAGTTCAAAATATATAATTATATGTTCTTGCAATAAGGAACAAAGGAGAGCTCCTGGCTAAAAATTTACCAGAAGAAAGAAGGCATCTGGGCTTATGTTCCAGATGGAACTGTTGCTCCTGTACTCTATTTGGTTAGCTTGAGAACATTGTTCATTCTTGCACTGCGACTATGCCTGGAGAAGTGCCTCTATATGTAAGTGTTTGTGTTCCCCAAAATTCATATGTTTAAGCCCTAGTACCCAGGAAGGTGATAGTAGGAGGTGAGGCCTTTAGGAGGTAAATAGACCATGAAGGTAGACCTCTCATGCATAGGATTAGAGTCCTTGTGAAAGGAACTCTGGAGAGTTCTGTAGCCCTCTTTCCATCACATGAAAATGGAAAAGCATTAAGCAGTCTGAACTTAAAAGAAGCCTATCAGCAGAACTCAAAAACCTTCAGGAATGAGAGAAATAAATGTTGTTCATAAGCTACCCAGTCTATGATGCATTGTTACAATAGCCAGAACCAACTGAGAGAAAATTTGGAGAATTACACCATCATATTTAATACATTTGCCCTGAGTCTCTCCCTTCTAAATGTTGTACTGAGGAAAGAAACATCCTACTCTTCAATGAGAGAATATACATCACTGGATGATGATCCAAAGGAGTGGGTGGTTCACTGGTGATACTGATGGGATCAGCAAAGGACATGTAAGGACCAGAAGGAACAGAAAAATTGAACCAAGCCAATCTCTGTGATTCTCCTGGGGCTCTTGAGACTGATTTCAGAGGCTGAAGGAAACTGATGGACCTGGAGGCACTCGATTAGTTTTATTTGGCAGATAAAGCTATTGGGGTTTCAGTTTCAGTGGGGTCCACTTGAAAGGTCTGAATTTCTATTTTCTCTATAATAACTGACTCATGGTTGTGTGTAAGCATCTCCAGGGAGACTTAGAAAAAAATGGGCAGGGGAACTTGCTGGTATAGCGGTTGAAATTTTAGTCATTGAAATTTGGTCATAAATATAAATGCAATTCTATTTTATTCACAAGCTTGTGAAGTAGAGGGTATATTTGGTAACAAAAATAACAAAGTACAAAAGATAAATTTCAGAGGAAAAGTTTACAGTTTGTCCTCTGCAGAACAGACTATCTATGAGGCTCTTTCATCACAGTTAGTTAAATGAGGTCTCTGGCAGTGCAGTGAGTCAGAGATAACAAAATAAAGTCGTAACATCAATATCCTCAAATGTTTGGGGATATATGTGAGAACATAAATATTAAATGTTGGAAAGGAATTTGACCTGCCCTTCAAGTCCAGCCAGCTGGCTTTCCTTCATCATCCAGTGTCCTCTAAGATGATTCTAATGAAAACAAACCAAGACTCTCAAAGAGCAATGGTCTATAGTATTTTGGACAGGGATATTCATTTAGTGAAGATTTTTGTTGTTTTTTTTATTTCATTTTTGAAAGACAAAATTAATTGTTCGTACTTTGTAAGAACAGTTACCCCCAATGACAGGCAGATCTTACAGTATAAGGGTCTCTGAGCACTTCTATTCATTGAAGCCTTCTAATATCTACCACTGATATGCTGGAAAGGCCTGAAAAGATGAAAGCTCTTCAGGGCATGGTGGACAGGAAGCAGAGAGTGCAGTGAGGAGCCCAGGAGAGAGAAGAATCCAGGCCACGCCCCCAGTGACCCACCTATTCTGCCCAGACCCCACTTTTTGCCATTTCTGGATAAATTTCAGCAATTTATTTCCTCAAAGACAAGGCTTGTTTGTGGGAATATTTAACATTCAAGGTCTATTGGTTGGTAATATAGTGATGGAACTTCGCTTATTACCCTTTCCATTAATGGTAGGTGAGGAGATTTATTTTGTAATAATAAAAAATGTAAGGAATAAGTCAAGAACATGGAAAATAGAGTTCAATGTTACTTGATATTTTCCTAAAAGAAAAAAGAAAGCAGGAAGAAAAGCAAAGAAGAAAGTAAGGCAGTTCCAGTTCCAGAGATCTGACCTGGAACCTGACTATAACAGCTCGGTGAAGTATCTAAATTACTTTCGAAAGTGTGAAACTTCATGTCCTTTCTTGCGCACCTCTCACAATTGTGTTAGATGACAGTCGCTTAGGGGACTCTCCAACCCCTGCTTGGCTGTGTACTATTTGATAGGAGAACAATATCATCTTAATACATTAAAATGGAAACCCCACCAAGAGGTAGAAGGTTGATAGACAGAGGTAAATATTCCCCTAGCATGCATGATTAACATCTCTGACTATTTTTCTTAAATTCAAAGAGCTATTATTAGAAAATTGCAGCACTGTGTGGAGAAGTGTGGCAGATGGCATATAGGAGTGAGTGGTACGCAATTTACAGTAAACAAATTCTTTATCTTTGATGGGTCATGGGGAGAACTAAAACAGTCTCCAATTCAATCAGGGAATATGCAAGAAAACACTGACATGCAGATTCACTAATTACAGTGAAATGTGTTAAAAAGCTACAATTATCCCAAGGGATGGAACATTTTCCCGTGAAGATTAGAAAAAACAACTAGGCATCATGGGCTGGCAGCAGGACACCATTTGTAAATGTGCCCCCAGATCGGTTGACACCTGTTCAGAGAAGAGATTCAAGTCTTCAGAGCCTTCAGCTTGGTTTTCTCTCTAAATAGGTACACTTCCTGATGGTATGTGTGAGTGTGAATTCACTGACTGCATAACAAAATATATGAGGAAAAACTGGAGTAGACATTTCCTTCTGTCTTCAAAAGGAAAGGATGGTAAATCAGAGGGGCATGATTCCTGTAACACTCATTAGATTTGTTATCATCAGATTAACAATCTAGTATTGCAGAATTTCATTTCTATCACTGCAAAATGGGAGAAATGAACATAGTACAAGTATAAGAAAAACTTTTTTTCAAAAATAGTTGTTTGATCATACACTGAACCACAGCTATGAAAATTTATCAAATTTCAAAATAGAAGTACAATAGTACAGGGTATCTAATTTCACAAACTCAATTCTTTCCATGATTCTGGTTGAAAATCAAACTGGATGAGAACCAAATTAAATTTCCCCATAAGTTCAATATTGAACCTAACCATTGAATTCAATTCAGTTCTTGTACAATTCAGTTTGTGACCAGAATCATGGAAAGAATCAAGTTCGTGAAACAAGGTACCGCTGTATATAATTATGTAATGTATGGGAAACACCCAAATGATCCAGAATGAATCCATGCCAAAGAGCTCTACGATTTACTAGTGGGTTTAGGTGTATGAACTTACACAAAGGTATGATGAAGTACTCTTACATGCCATGTTGAACTTTGATACAAAGGAATATGATCACTGCACTGAGGAACTGTGGATTTGGATAATCTCTTAAATTCAATAGACATTACACTATCATATCTAAAAGATTTTTACATATCACATACAAAAAATTTTCTGGGATCCGAGTCAAGTGCATTATGAAATACTCTCTAGGCCCCAGGTATAAGGAGTGACTGGGAGTTATCTGACGCCACTTGCTGTTTATCATGTCACTGAACACTAGTTTTCTCCTAAAGGAGCTACATTACTTTTTGGTGGGGGTATGTTGCAGGCACATGTTTCTGGATAGACTTAGAAAAGATATATAAAGAGACAGCCACCAAATGAACCTCGGGGTCATGGAACTAAAAATATACCTGTTGTATATGACATAGTAGAGAAAAACATTGAACTTCTATTCTTAAATTTTTTTTTTGTACCGGGGATTGAACTCAGGTCCTTGTGCTTGCACAGCAGGCGGCAAAACCACTGAGCTAAATCCCCAGCCCAGAACTTATTCTTTGTGGTACAATTTATAAGGACAATAGAACTTGATTTAGGTCTTTAATTGTCTGGGCATTTAACTTAAAGTTCTAGAATTTAGTTGTTTGTAATATTAATATATAAACTTTAGTAAACATAGTGCACATATTCAAATTTGAGTACCTCTATATTGGTGGTATTTTGTTATGATATCTTCATGATATCATACAATCTCACTGCATATTCTCTCATGTACCGATGTCTAGATATAATGGGAAAGAGAAATACAATGAGATGACCTCTCAGTATTGGGCAGAACAAGATTCTGGAATTTTATTTAAATAACATACCATTCTCATTAATTTTGGGAGGCTTCTGAACCAAAGCCTGCATTGTTCACCACCAGTCCCAGAAGATACCTCAAAGAGCCCTATTAGCATTAAGAATGGCTTCCTGGGGGTAAAAAAAAAAAAAAGTACTGCATTAATAAATGAGGCCCATAGCCACATCCCTGGGAAACCATAGGCTAATTTTTAAGCTGAGTGGTTTAAAGAAACAAAAAGCTGGGATTGTTATGGGTGATATTTATTTCACACTCTTCATGGTTCCCTATAGAGAAAATCCAAGTAAAAGCAGGTCCTGGGCTTTTGCACTACCCTTTCCTCTCTGCTCAGCACCACTGTCCACACAATAGGAAAAATTACCAGTCAGAATTCCAAATCAGATGAAGACTCTTGTTCTGTCTCCTAAACACTGAGGATTTAGTCTCTATTTTTCCCTGGCCACTTGAAACAGTGACTGGGAAGTAGTGATACTAGGGAGGTTTCCATTACAGAAGCATTAGCAACCTTATTTTTTTCTCTCATTTAATCTGTATTCTTCAAACCAAGCATAAAAGAAGTGATATTTTTCATTTTCACTTGACAGACTTGAATAACTATTTCTCAAATTGTGTTATACTCAGGCAGAGAATAAGGTTTTATTTGTTGGCCTACTCAAATACTCATACATTCTATTTTTTTTTGGAAAAGCCATTTTAAATATCAAAATGGGGACATTTACTTCTATGTATTTTCTCTGGGATTATTCTCTGGTTTCTAAATGCATTTTTCCAGAAAAATAATGAAAGTCTAGTAAATATATGTCCATAGATTTTATGAATCACTTCATGTTATTTGTACTTTTGACATTAACCAAAATTACAAATTGCATGGGGATTATACAATCCCGTACACAGGTATCTTCATAATGGAATAAGAAGTGTCATAAAAAACCAAAAATTTTGTAATTTAAATTTTTTTAAATATTTAAAAATTCTCTTTAATACCTCCCTATCCCCTCCCACTAGGTTGCTGGAAGACCCAAGCTTGTTAAACGGACATTATCTTTCTCTTGTACAATAAGAATCCCCTACCCATCTCTATATTAAGAAAATTTCCTACTCCAGAATCCTGATGAGAGACAGCATCTATTGCCCACTCCAGGAACTGAAAACTTTTTCACTCAGTTTTTTTATAGCTAAGCCACATGATATATAGTCTGCCAATATGTTACACTTTGATTTAAAACCTGGGAGGTAAGGGAGTATTCAGAATTCATTCTATCAATGTTAGCAACAAAGGCAGGAGCTGCATCCATTTTCCAAAAATAGCAATGATGGAAGGGGTTCTAGAGTTATTGCTGTTGTCAGTGTTGAGGACTGAGGCAGTTCCAACAGAGATACTCATTGTCAGCAATCTTGAAACAAGACTGTCTTTCTGTCCTGAAGGACAAGTTCTGCAGAATGATTTGGACTTTGACTATGTAGACTCCACCTCCAGTTGTCTAACAGTTCCAGAGATTGAGATTGTGAACCACTGAATAGTCTTTTAAAACTCTTACTTCTGATTAAATTAATAGGTAGTTTTATAGCTTGAAAGTAAGAATCCTGATGAATACCTCATTCAGTTAACACTATCTTAGTTTATACCAATATAAACACTCTCCTGTCAGTTTAAAGCAACCCTTTTCAGGTCAATCCATAATCTTTCAGAGATCTTCCCTCTTCCCTTTTGAGTCCACAGAAAGTTCTTAGGTCTACATAGTCCAGTAGGCCAGCCACTAGTCACAAGTGGCTATTGAAGTGCAATTATCCTAAATTGAGATATGCTGTGTGAAATACATGATGAATTTAAAAGAACAAAATCTAAAATTAATGAAGAATGTCTTTAATAATCTTTTACATTAATTACAAGTTGAAATGATACTTTGGAAAAATTGAGATAAGTAAAATACATTATTAAATGAATTTCCTGTTTCTTTTTTTAAAATACAGCTACTATGAAATTTATATTACATATAGAGTTTGCATTGTATTTCTTTTGGAAAGGCATATTAGGGAGCAAATGGTCATACATTTATATATCATTATTAGGTTAACCATAATTCAAATAATTTGTTTTTTAAAACAATAAAATCCTCATCTTCCACAATGTAACTTTTAATTGGATTATTCTTATTACTAAAGGAAGGAAAAGAGCTAATGTGTATTAAGTGCCCAAGTGCCAAGCACAGTGATGTGCAATTTGCATATATTATTTCATTTATTCTTTATTTTCCTACTCACGGCATTATAGGGATTTCTCAACCTATCTCTCCAAACCTTTCCAATCTTTTCCTGCAAACACATTCTAAAGGTTTCAAACCACATAGTCATGTACAGTCACAGTAATAACCCCACTCATGGTATCAGTTTTCTGTATTAATCAGTTTCCCCACTGCCGAGACAAAATTCCCAAGATCCACAATATAAAGAAGGAAAGCTTTATTTTGACTCACAGTTTTAAAGGATTTAGTCCATGATTGGAAGACTTAAGGCAGAAAAGGCATAGTTGAGGACAGGTGCTCACTCTTAACAACCAGGAAGCACAGAGAGAGAAAGGAGGAGCTGGGGATAAGAATACTCTTCTGAATCTCCAGTGATCTTCTTTTTCAACCAGTCCAAACCTTTGAATATATGACACTCTGGAGGAACATTTTATATCTAGACCATAACAAGCTACAATTTGACAAGAATAGACTGGAACACAGATTAATTTGTGTTCCAGGAAGTCTTTTTCCTGTTATCCTATGTGGTGACTTACCCCTCACTACTGCCTCCACCCTATTAACTATTCAGAGGAAAGCTTCCAAAATAAATCTACATCCTATGGAACAATAAGAAACTCTTTGTTTTAATCTATACATTATATCATCCTCATTTTTCTATTTCAGAATATTTGGTATTTCTCCTAAATTGAGTCATGGCTTACTATTTCAGATTTTCCAAGTTCGACAACTAATATAAACTTAAACTTATTGGAATGAGACATTCTTAACCAATACAATTTCTGAATCAAAAGTAATTTTTGCTGGATGCAGTATGTCTGTAATCTCAGCACCCTGGGGAGGTAGGAACATCATAAGTTCGAGCCCATCCTTGACAATTTAGTGACTTAACAGGCCTGTGTCTCAAAATAAACATTTAAAAAGGCTCTAGATATAGCTAAGTGCAATGACCTTGGGTTCAATCCCAACTACCATTAAAAAAATAATTCTCTCTCTCCCCTTTTAGGTCTAGGTTCTCATCCCCAGTTGAATTTAGATCTATTTTTAAACACCTCCAATGTTAACATTCTGTTTTAACTAACTGAGTATCTGGTCCATTTTGAACCCTTTGAACAAGCATAGGCAATGACTGTATTTTCTTTATCAAGACTGTGTATAGGGGTGCCGGGGATTTAGCTCAGTGGTTTCGCTGCCTGCTGCACAAGCGCAAGGACCTGAGTTCGATCCCCGGTACCAAAAAAAAAAAAAAAAGACTGTGTATAGGTAGTCAAATAGTTCACTATGTGGAAGGTTTTTTAATATATATATTATGATAAATTTAAATTTCCAGGATGTTTTGATAATTTATGGGGACATCTAGAAAGATTACTCATTTCTCTTTTTTTTTTTTTTTCTGTAGAGTAGATTGAGCCCAGGGTTTTCACACTGAGCTGTGTCCTCACCCTTTTTTATTTTGTATTTTATGAGCCAGGTACTCACTAAGTTTCCCAGGTGGGACACAAACTTGCTATCCTCCTGCGTCAATCTCTCAAATGCTAGGATTACAGGCATACACTACCAACCCAGAAAGATTACTTTTTTATTCATAGGTACCAGAATATCCAGGGCATTTAGAAGCATAGATAAAGTTCCAGGAAAAAAGCTGGTGCCACTATTTATAGGTGCAAAATAAACATGCAAATTAAATGCATTATTTTAGCTTTCATGACATTATTTACCACTAAATCTGGTTCTTTTAAAGCCACTGAACATTTGCCAATTGTAGATATTTAAACAAAATAATATTATCCTTGCTACTCACTTATGTGAGTAGAAGCAATAACTGCCTGTACTACCAAGGGCTCTATGGAAATGTCCCATTAACAAAAATTGTCATAACCTGAGTATCATAACTTTTATATCTAAGAGGAGGGTTTTGAGAGAACTATTGCAGTATTTTTTGGAATAATAAAATAAATGTATGAAAGTCTCCTAAACAGCTTCATTTTAGCACTTTAAAATTTAATTAGATATCTAAATGTATCTAAAATATACTCAAATGAATGGCATAAGAAATGTATGCATGGGCGGTCGCCATAGCAAGGTCATGAGTTGCGCGGAACACCCTAATCCAGCCCGGTTCAGACAGGCAGGTCTGCGGACGCCATAGCAAGGTCTTGAGTCATGCAGAACACGCTGATCCAGCCTGGGCCAGGGCAGCAATCCACTGGAACCAGCCCTCCTCCTCTGGCCTCTTCTCTGTACTGCCACATGGTTCCACACTACAAAGACACAGAGGACACGGGACCACCAGACCGCTGTACTGGGTAAGTTGGAGTCATTATCACCTCCCATCAGGACCGGGACTATCTTCAGGGGAAGGGCAGCTGGAACCTGCAATACAACCCAGCAGAGTTCAACCCTACAGGAAGACAGGGAGCTCAACTTGGGACTAGCAGCCAGAAATCTCCCTGAATCTCATAGGTCTGCGACTGGCTTGCTGAGACTAATTGACTTATATCTCCACACTGCTACCCACGTTGTCTATTGTGACAACAGAGACATACCCTGAAAGAGGCCCTTCATCTTCATTGTTATTTTTTGTTCCCAAAATTAGTATTATTGGTTTTTTTTCTCTTTTCTTTTCTTTTGCTCCTCTTATCTTTAATTTTTTTTCCTACTCTTTGCAAATATTTGTTTTCCTCTGCTTTTTTTCTTTTTTCTTTTTTTTTTGCTTTTCTTTTCTTCTTTCTTTTCTCTTTCCTTTCTCTGTCTCTTACACTCATTCTCTTGCTCTCTCACATTGTTCATCTTCCCTTTTTGTCCCTGTTCTGGCCCTCATTTGGAGTTCTTTATTTTCCTATTATTCTCTTTTTCCTTCTTGCCTGTGTCCTCTGGCCTCACTGCTAACCTTCCCCTGTCTTTCTACCTATGTATTCCTCCCTCCCCACCCCCTTCTAACTCCCCATCCCAAACGGTAAAGTTGTTATATTGAAGAGTTTATTCACTATATGTTGGGTTGGTCCTTGATGTTGATTTAATTCACACAGCTAAACGTGATACATTAATAACTACCACAAAATGTCATTTTTGAAGATGTACTTGAAGCAATGATGTTGCTAATTGTATCACTTGGGCTAAGTGTTGTTATTGATCTAGTCAGTGAATCTTCCTAGTATAAGGAAAATGAGATAGCCTTAGAGTCATTAGAGACTCAAAACTTAAAGACCAGCTATATCTGGAAGACACCTCTGAGAAGCAATCATTCCATAAGGGTTCTAACTACAAGCAGCAAAGATACTTACAATAAGCAATTTCAAAGTATCAACCCAGGAGTTCAACCAAGGACAGTACCAAAAACAAAAATGAAAAGACATTTAAGCAAGGCACAAACTCAGACTTCCACCCCACCATTGGTAAATCCTGGGGGAAATGAGATGGAAAAGTCTGATAACCAGCCACCTGCATACCCTGAACTGATACCACAGGAACTAACAAAACAGATGAATGAGGCTCTAGAAAAATTCAAAGCAGAAATAATCTCCCAGATATCTACAGAGATGGTGAGCAGAGTGAAACAAATGATTAGAGGATCTAGAACAGAAACAGATTTAAAAAAATAGATGAGCTCAGAAACATGCTGGAAGCCATGAATACCCAGCATAAGAAAGAAATGGAAACCATGATCACTCAACATAAGAAAGAAATAGAATCCATGAAACACATTCAAACAGATATTCAGGAGATCAAAAACTCCACTGAAAGTATCCACAGCAGATTAAGGAATCTGAAGATAGAATATCAGATATAGAAGACAGGAAAATAGAGATTTCTTAAAAATAGTAAGGGACCATGAGAAATCAATCCAACAACTGCTAGACGATGCAAAGGAGAAAAACATAAGACTGATAAGAGTCCATGAAAAAACAGGAGAAAGCACAATTGACATTAAAAACACTGTTCACAGAAGTAATAGTGGAAAATTTCCCAGACAGAGGTAGAGAATTGGATATACAGATAAGTGAGGCATATAGAACTCTAACTAGCCATGATCAAAAAAAAATCTACATCTAGACATACAATAGTCAAGATCCCAGAAACCCAACAGAAAACCAAAATTCTACAGGCAGTTAGAGAAAAGAAACAAATCACATACAAAGGAAAGCCCATCAGAATCACAGCAGACTTCTCAACACAAACCCTCAAATCAAGGAAAGCCTGGAGTGAAGTATTTCAAGCCCTAAAAGAAAATAACTTCCAACCTAGACTGTTGTATCCTGCAAAATTATCTTTCAAAATTGATGGGGAAATTAGATACTTCCATGACAAAGAACACCTGAGAAATTTCATGAACACCAAACCAGCACTACAAGCAATTCTAAACAATATCCTAGAAAAAAGCAATGAAGGTCACAACTCCATGAGGCCCAACAGAGGGGAGCTACCAGGCAAGGTAAGACCCTAAAAGGAAAGGGGGAAAAATAAGAAATAAAAGAACCAACAAAAGTAAAACATCATGACAAGGATAAATCAATATCTATCAATTATAACCATCAATGTTAATGGCCTCAATTCACCAATCAAAAGAAAGAAACTGGCAGAATGGATTAAAAAGGAAAATGCAACAATATGCTGTATACAAGAAACACACCTAACTCAAAAAGAAACTCATAGACTGAAAGTAAAAGGATGGAAAACAGCTCTCCATGCCACAGTAACCCAGAAGAAAGCAGGGGTAGCAATATTATTTGCAGACAAAGTAGATTTCAAACCAAAACGAATTAAGAGAGACAAAGATGGTCACTACATCCTTGTGAAGGGAACAATCCAAGAGGAAGAGATGAAAATCCTAAATATATATGCACCAAATACAAATGACCCCAACTACACAAAATAAATATTAACGGACATGAAAAACAAAATAAACACTAACACAATTGTAGTGGGGGAACCTCAATAACCCACTATCACAAATAGACAGATCATCTAGACAAAAAGTTAACAAGAAAATTCTAGAACTGAACTTAGTTATTGAACAAATGGACTTAATAGATGTTTACAGAGTGTTCCACCTCACAAAATCGGAATACACATACTTTTCAGCTGCAAACTGGTCATTCTCCAGAATAAACCACATGCTAGTTCATAGGACATGTCTAAGTAAATGTAAAAGAATTGAAGTTACCCCATGTATATTATCAGACCATAGTGCAATAAAATTGGAGATCAATAACATAAGAAACCGCAAAACCCTAACAAACACATGGAAACTGAATAACACACTCTTGAACAACCAATGGGTCACAGAAGTAATTAAACAAGAAATTAAACAGTTTCTACAAGTAAATGAAAATGCCAGTACAACATACAGGAGTCTATGGGACACAATGAAAGCAGTTCTACATGGGAAATTCATAGCAGTGAATGCCCATATTAGGAGAACAGAGAAAACTCAGATAAATAACATATGCAGAAGCTCAAGCTCTTAGAAAAAGAAGAGCATAATGAATCCAAAGCTCATACAAGAGAGGAAATTATAAAGATTAGAGCAGAAATCAATGGAATGGAGACTAAGAGAACAATACAAAAAAATCAATGAATCAAAGAGTTGCTTTTTTGAAAGAATAAATAAAATCAATAAACCTTTAGCCAACATTATAAAAAAAAGGAAAGAAAAGGCACAAATACATGCAATTAAGAATGAAAAATGTGAAGTCACAACAGATTCAACAGAAATTCAGAGGATCATCAATACCTACTTCGAGAACCTGTACTCCAATAAAATGGAAGACACAGATACATATGAATTACCAAAGTTAAATGAAGAAGATATAGAAATTCTAAACACCCCAATTACAATGAAAGAAATTGAAAATGTAATAAAAAATTTACCAACAAAGAAAAGCCCAGGTCCTGATGGTTTCACTGCTGAATTCTACAAGACATTTAAAGAAGAACTATTGCCATTACTCTTTAAACTCATCACGGAAATTGAAAGGGAAGCAATACTTCCAAATTCATTCCTGGAAGCAACTGTTACTTTGAATCCAAAACCAGGGAAAGACCCAACACAAAAAGAGAAGTACAGGCCAATATCCCTAATGAACATAGATGCAAAAATCCTCAACAAGATATTTGCAAACAGAATACCAAGAGTCATCAAGAAGATCATACACCCTGACCAAGTCGGATTTATCCCAGGGATGCAAGGGTGGTTCAACATTCATAAATCAATAAATGTAACACCTATATTAACAGAGTCAAGGACAAAAACCATATGATCATCTCAATAGGTGCAGAAAAAGCATTCGACAAAATCCAGCACCCATTCATGATAAAAACCCTACAGAAATTTGGAATAGAAGGTGTTTATCTTAACCTGATTAAGGCTAAATATGAAAAGCCAACAGCCAACATCATACTAAATGGTCAAAAACTGAAAATTTTCATGTTAAAATCAGTAACAAGACAAGGATGCCCACTATCACCACTCCTGTTCAATACAGTTCTGGAAACATTAACCACAGCAATTAGAAAAGAGAAAGAAATAAAAGGAAGAACGATAGTAAAGGAAGAAGTTGAACTGTCATTATTTGCTGATGATATGATACTTTACATAGAAGACCCAAAGAACTCTGCAGAAAGACTTCTAGGCTTAATTGACAGACTCAATAGAGTAGCTGGATACAAGTTCAACACTCAAAAAACAATAGCCTTCTTGTACACAAATAACAGACTCACTGAGAGAGAAATAAGGGAAACAATTCCTTTTACAATAGCATCCCAAAAAATGAAATATCTAGGAATCAATCTAACAAAGGAAGCAAAAGACTTCTACACTGAAAACTACAGCACTCTGAAAAAAGAGATCGAAGAGGATACAAGAAAATGAAAAGACATCCCTTGCTCCTGGATAGGAAGAACCAATATAGTGAAAATGGCCATACTTCAAAAACTACTATATAGATTTAATGCAATGACAATTGAAATTCCAACAATATACTTCACAGAACTAGAGAAAACAATCCAAAAATTCATTTGGAAATAGAAGAAACATTGAATACCAAAAGTAATTCTAGGTAACAGAGACAGGACTGGGGCATCACAATCCCCAGCTTGAAACTATACTACAAAGCTACTGTGATAAAAACAGCATGGTACTGGTAAAGAAACAGACCCAAAGATCAGTGGAATAGATTAGAAGATGCAGAAACAACTCCAGACATACTCGGTCACCTCATCTTTGACAAAGGAGTCAACCACCCTCATTGGAGGAAAGATAGCCTCTTTAATAAATGGTGTTGGAAAAACTGGATTTCAACCTGCCAAAGATTAACACTAGACCCATACCTATCACCATGCACTAAACTAAGATTGAAGTGGATTAAAGATCTAAATATTAAGACAGAAACACTAAACTTGCTGGAAGATAAGTTAGGTAGAACTCTTAAAGACCTTGGCATAGGAAAAGACTTCATGAACAAAACCTCAGCAGCACGGGAACTAGCAGAAAGAATCAACAACTGCAATCTCATCTTATTAAAAAGCTTCTGCACTGCAAAAGAAAGCACCAACAAAGCTAACAGACAACCTACAATATGGGAAAAAAATTTTAGCAGCTGTACCTCAGACAAAGGACTACTATCTAGAAGATATAAAGAATTGAAAAAAATCAGACCCCCCAAATTCAAAGACCCAATTCAAAAACGGGCATCTGAAATGAGAAGACATTTCTCACACAAAGAAGTTAAAGAATCAAACAAATATATGAAAAAATGTTCAACATCACTGGTCATCTGAGAGATGCAGATGAAAACAACACTGAGAATCTATCTCACCCCAGAAAGAATGGCTGCTATCAAGAAATAAACAAATAACAAATGCTGTTGGGGGTGTGAGGAGAAAGGAACCCTTCTCCATTGCTGGTGGGAGTGCAGACTGAACCACTGTGGAAATCAGTATGGAGATACCTCAAAAAACTAGGACTAGAGGTCCCATTTGACCCAACTATGCACCTGCTGGTTATCTTCCCCAAAGAATTAAAAGAATCATACCACAGTGATATATATGCACCCATGTTCATAGTGGCACAGTTTGTAATAGCTAAAGCTTGGAAGCAGCCCAGGTGCCCATCAACTGGAAACTGGATAAAGAAAATGTGGGGTTTTTTTATAAAATGGAGTACTATTCAGCCATAAAGAAAAGCTAGAGTCATTTATAGCTAAATGGATGCATGTTGAGGCCATACTCTTAAGCAAAATAAATAGGGCACACGTGTAAATACCAAATAGTTTCTCTAGTGTGAGAAACTGATAGTGTAAACAAGGTTTAAAATGATTAAAATGAATAATTGGTAATTTGAAATAGGAAAAATGGTCCAAAGACAAAGGGTGAAGGAAGAGGAAGGGGAAAAGGAAAGAGGGAAAGGAAAAACTATGAGAAAAGAAAAAAAAATGGAAATGATGTCTATGTAAATAGGGAAGGGTAGAGGGGGTGAAGGGTGCACAGGTAATGGGGAAAAATATGAACCAAGGTACATCATGTACAGGTACAAACACCCAATGATAAATGTAAACAAACTGTATACCTAAAATGTACCAAAGAAAGAACTAAAAAAAAAAAAGAAATGTATGTATGGTCTTGTTCTAAAGAAGACCTCGGAGTAATAGTGAAATTGAGAATGACAGACAAGCTGACTTCAAATGCAAGAACGATTATCATGAACTGAAATGACTGGAGGAGGTTAAGAGGCCTCAGATAAGAACAGGACTTAGTGAATGGAAGCAAAGAGAACCTCAAAAGAGGAAGCAGGAAAGGAAATTTCATTTTCAAGATAACTAGAAGGTAACATTGATTAGAGAACAATGTGAAAGAAATAACAGGGAAATCATATAGAATCCTTTGCTTTAGTTTATGTTGTAAAATATCTTGAAAACCAGCCTAAAGATTTTGGAGACCATCCTATTAGTTATGAGCCAGTGTTAAAGAATTTTATAAATGAAAATGTACTGGTTTGATAAAATTCTGTACTAATGAGATGCAAGTGAGAATAATGGGATGTAACACATAGGATGAAGCAAGCACTGACAAAGTGGTAGCTCTGGGTAAGTCCAAATTGGAACCATGGTCCCAAGCCTAGAAATTTAAGGAGAGGGTCTTACATATAAATAAAAATATAGCTAACATGGATATTACAATAAAAAGCCAATTTGAAAGGCTATGATGTTAAGTTCCTTTGATTCCCAATTCACAACACTATTCCTAAGACACTACATCATCAGTACAGTGAAAAGGATTGTGGCATTTGAGTTTTCTGATTTGCTTAATTTACCAAATTCATTAAGTCCATTAGAACAATATGGAGATTAAAAATCCCTAGGAAATTGCTTATTATTCATTAGAATTATTTATCTATTACTTTGAATCACTATTTATATTGGTTTAAATAATTTACTATGAAATAATTATTTTAAAATAACCACAAATATAGTTTTGTCCCACTTTGTACCTGCCTCACCACATGGCTTTGTTGTATAAAACATCTTTGAAAAGTGGGGCAGGTGGGCAACTAACTTTCTAGTCTCCCTTCTGTCTCTCTTAGGCAGAAGCTTTCTTTCTCTCAATAAATTTTTTCATACTCTTAACCTCCATTGTTCCTAGAATCATTCTTCAATTTTAGAGAACATGAACTCACATTTCTGATACCTAGCAGGTTTGGGAATTACATCTCTTCCCCATATATCATTTTGGAGATCTTCCACTGAGATTACTGGTTGAAGGTGTTCAACAACAAAAGTTTGGAGATCAACACTAAAAAGGTAACTGGGCTAAAAGTACAGCCAATATTTTGGCCCTGGCCCCTCAAGGTCAACAAAACTCCAGGACACAAAGGAACCTTTCCTACAGGATCCTACATCTTTGAAGATCACCTCAGATCCCACGCTCCTAGGGCATAGAAGCTGAGCCAGTCCCAGCACCCAGAAGGAAGCTCCCCCGCCACCATCACATGCTCCTAGGGCAGAGAAGGTGAGCTGCACGGGAGCCAGAACTACCACCACCACCACCAACACCCACAGTGGAAATGAGAAGAACACATAAACAAGCCTCAAAAACAGACTTCTGGATCACCTACAGCAACCCCAAAGGGAAATGAGATGGAAGAATCTGATACTCAACCACCTGGACTCTCTGAACTGGCAACAAAAGAAGATCTAGGAAAAATGAAATCAGAAATAATTTCTCAGATAACAGCAAAGATTGTGCTCATGGTGCAAGACATGATTAATAAATCTAGAGAGGATACAGATAAAAAAATAGAGGATCTGAGGAACATGATGGAATCCTAACATAGGAAACAAATGGAATCCATAAAACAGATGCAAACAGATTTCCAGGAGATTAAAAACTCCATGGAAAGTCTGCACAGCAGAATGAACCAATGTGAGGATAGAATTTCAGATATAGAAAATGAGAGTGCAATTAGTGACCAGGAAAAGAAAAATTGCTTTAAAATTGTAAGGGAACATGAGAAATCAATACAGCAGTTGCTAGACGATGCAAAGAAGAATAACATAAGACTGATTGGAGTCAATGAAGAGAGGAGAGAGTGCAGATGACATAAAGAAACTGTTCACAGAAGTGACAGCAAAAAACTTCCCAAGCAGGAGACAAGAACTTGACATACAGATAATGGAGGCATATAGGACTCCAGCTAGCCTTGATCAAAAAAAAAATCTACACATAGGCATATAATAGTTAGGATTCCAGAAATCCAACAGAAGAACAAAATTCTACAAGCAGTGAGAGAAAAGAAACAAATCACATACAAAGGAAAGCCCATCAGAATCACAGCAGACTTCTCAGTGCAAACCCTCAAGGCAGGAAGAGCTTGGAGTGAAGTATTTCATGCCCTAAAAGAAAACAGCCTCCAACCCAGATTGATGTACCCTGCAAAACTATCTTTCAAACTTGATGGAGAAATAAGATACTTTCATGATAAAGAGCACCTTAGGAACTTCATGAATACCAAACCGGCACTCCAAAAAATTTTAGACAATACCCTACGAAAAGACAATGAGGACCACAACCCCTGGAAACCCAGCAGAATGAATCCACTGGGCGTGACAAATTAAACACAAAGGGGGAGAATCCAACAAAAAGAAAAAGTCATGACAAGGCTTTTAAAACTTTGAACTTCACCTCCCTAATGAGTGTATAATTCAATCTTGTTATTGTACTGATTAATATTTTTCTGATTCTAGATTTGCACACCTTTCCTTGTGCTATACTGGCTATTTATCATCTTCTTGTGTCTACTTTTTAATTAGATTGTCCATTAATGAGCTGGAAGAGTTCTTTATTTATTCTGGTCATAGGTTATATGCATTGTAAATATGGTCTGTTTAAGGACTACTTTTCAGCTTAATGATGTCATTTAAAGTTCTAAATTTTGATGGAATCTCATTTATCAATTTTTTTCTTTTATACATCATGTTTTCTGTATCCTAGGTAGTTCTTGCCTATCCTAAATTCATAAACATTTTCCCTTATAATTTCTTCTTAAAGTTTTATACTTTTAGGCTTTCATAATTAGGTTCATAGATCCCTTCAAGTTATTTTCATATATGGAAATAAAGGGTTGAGGTTAATTTTTTATATACAGATACCAGGTGTTCTAGTGCTGTTTGCTGAAAACACTATCTCTTTCTCAGCTCTTGAATTGAGTTTATATTCTATAAAATGCTAATGTTAAATAATCTGTCAAAACTCAGTGGACCATATATGTGTGGTTCTATTTCTAGATTCTCTGTTTTATTCAAATGATCTCTATGTCTTTCCTTACACCAACACTGCCTTGATTCCTGTAGCTTTAGAAGAAGACATAAAATTAGGTACTAAACATCTTCCAACAGTTTTTTGTCTTTTTCTTTTTAACTTTTCTAGGTACTTTGTACTCCTACATAACTTTTAAATTTCAATATCCAATTCTTCATTTATAGTAAGTATACACAGACCTGAATTTTCATATATACCTTGTGTTTTCTAATCCTGCTAAATTAAAGTACAAGTTCTAGGGGCTCCTAGAGATTTCTTAGTATTTTCTCTCTGTAGATGATCATTTCATCCACATATAAAGATTTTGCTTCGACCTTACCAATCCTATCCTAGTTGTGTTGTTTTATTGCCAGACTATTTTGGTTGGGCCTAGGTTTCAAAGTTTAATGGACAGATAAAGAGTAAGCATATCTGCCCTTGTTCCCCACCTTAAGGAGAAAGCATTGTATCTTCTCCATTCACACAAGACGTTCTCACTGGAAGTATGGAGTACATGTCTTTAATCTGTTGAGAAGGTTCTCTTCTACTTCTAGTCTCCTGATAGCTTTTATCATGAACAGCTGTAGAATTTAGTCCAGTACTTTTTCTCCAACTACTGACAGGATCATATGGCTTTTTCCTTTCCTCTGTTAAAATGATTACTTTTGGGGGTCGATCTTCCAATGCTGAACCAACATTGCCATCCCTATAACAAAACCATTTTCTACATCCTGCCAGATCTGACTTCTAATAGTTTGTTTTGTAAAACAAATTTCTATCTATGTTCATACTTTTTTCTTCTATTATCGTTATCCAGTTTTAGGATTAGCACAATGTTGAGTTCCTAAAATGTGGGGAGAAGTGTTCCTTCTTTTTTCTGCTTTAAATGTTTGATATAATTTATCAGTTAAAATGCATATGAGCCTGTTGTCATGTAGGTAGGTTTTCAAGCTAGGAATGTACTTTCTTTAATAGGTGCTATTCAAATTTTATATTTCCTTCAGAGTTTGTTTCATTAATTTGTCTTCCAAGGTACTTCTTAGAAGTTGTCAAATTTATTTCCAAACAGATTTTTGAAATATGCTTTCTATATCCTTTTAAATTCTGTAAAATCTGTGGTAATGTCTCCTAGATCTTAATATTGTAATTTAAAAAATGTGTAACTGATATTGTGTAATAGGAAGAAAGGTCTAAAGGAGCAGGGGAAGTGGGAGGGGTAGGGGAAAGGAAAGAAGGGAAAAGAAAAAATATGAGAAAAAAAATGGAAACAAAGTCTTTGAAAATAGGGAAGGGTGGAGAGAGTGAAGGGAGGGCAGGGGAAGGGGAAAAAAATAAGAGCCAAGATACTCATGTAAAGGTACAAGATCCCAATGATGAATGTAACTGCATTTTATACCTAAAATGTACCAATAAACTTAATGGGAAAAAAAGTAACCACAAGTATTCTAAGTATTTGAGCAAATGAACATATGCTTACAGAAACAGACTACTGAAGTTATTTGTCCTTAGAGGATAAAAAACACCGTAACTATTTTTTGTTTTATTATTTTTATTCTGATCCTTTGGATTTCATCACATGATTAAGCATGATACAATCTCTCACAATCATGATTTGCCTTGATCTTGTCTTATTTTTCATTTATTTGTTTTGAAACAAACACCTCACTGTGTTGTCCAGGCTGGTCTCAAAAATTGTGGGCTCAAATGTTCCCACTCCCTCAGTCTTCCAAGAAGATAGGACTACAGGGGTGTACCAACACACCCAGCCTTGACTGATTTTTAAAAAGTGTTATCAGTAGTTCTCAAAAGCTCTATTTTTATTTTATATTATATTTATATAATGCACACAAACACAGAAAATGAGAGAACCAATACTGCACTCACATAGAATTTCTGGATTCCGTCATATATTTTATGTTTAACCAAGATTGTAGAGTTCTCTCTAAATTGTTTCAAACACATGATCCTATAATAAGAGATATATAAGTACTTAGATTTCTTTTTTTCTCCTTTTTAAAAACTCATTTGACAGAATAATTGTACATATTCATGGGGAACCATGTGATACGTCTACACATGGATACCATGTGCACTGATGAAATCAGGATGCTTAGCATACCAATCACTTGAAACATTTATCATTTCTTTGTGTTGGTAACACTCAAAATTCTCTCTTTTGGATATTTTGAAATATTCAATAAATTATTGTTCATTATAGTCACCCTGCTGTGTTTTAGAACACTAGAACTTAGTTCTACCTAACTGCAGTGTGTGCCTGTAAGCAAACCTTCTCTATCCCTCTGTACTGCCATATTTATCAGTCTCTGGTAAACACCAATCTACTCTCTGTTTCTCTGGGGCTTTTTTGTTTTTTAAAGAATGCATTTGGGGGAACTAGTTTTTATTTGATCATATATTGAAAAGTAAGAATTTATAACAAACTGGGATCTATTCATTATCTTTCGGCTGTTTTTTATCTAAAATTGTCTCCCAAGGTCATTGCTCTAAATCAAACAACAAGTTGAGAAATAACATGGACTTAGAAATTTTAAGATCATTATAACTTGACTAATGATTGATGGTTCTTTATGGTACATTTTAATAGCCATTTAAATTAGTTATATTTTTATTCCTAATGCATTTCTACATAAGTATGATAGGGATACTTTAAACTTTATTCTAGCTTGATTCACTTGGAGAACTAAAAGTACATAAAATTTTTAAGACAATGGACTACATTACTGGACTACACTACACAGCTATTAGTATTATTTATAATTACTACCTCTTTCTAAAGGGAGTCCCTTGCCAAAGGAATCATAAAAGCAACTGATTTTCACTTGTAGGGAGATGGATTTGTAGATATTAATGTCTCCTTTTGTTAAACATCATTTTATTTTATCCAGCAACATAGAGAGAAAAGCTAAACTAGGCAGAACAAATAGAAGTTCTTTGACTTGTATGACAGAAAATTTCCCCAGGTGCAAGCTTCAAACAGCTATAATAAATCTTGATTTAGAGAAGTATAATATTTCATGATAGAAGATATTTCATTTCCCTAAACTTCTACAATGCACATGCCTGTAAGAGAAGAAATATGAAATTTTTATATACTGATAAAAACGGTGTTGATAGATACTTAGGATTTGAAAAAGATGTAGTAACCTAATTTGTGAAGTTAAAGATATAAATTGTAGGATGGCATTAGTATCTACATTGTAGGATGTTTGGGGTGTTTTGTTTTGTTGTTTGGGGGACTTAAAAGAGATAAAGTGTAGGTATTCACTCAAGCTACTACTATTGCCTCCACCACTATTATTTCCAACTCTACTAATACACCTCCATTAATATGATATTAGTTAAAAGTATCTGTATTGCATTTAAATGCCTTTTATCATGCTAAATGTTACTATTCAATTGGAAATCATGCTATTTTCACACTTAAATATAATTTGATATAAATCAGGACAAGAGGGATAGTTATCATAAACCTATGAGATAATTCATCGGTAGGGTCCAGCTTTAATTTGCCAATTCCTCACTCCAAACATTCATTTTAATTTATTTAAGCAAATAGTACTTAGTCTCAGGAAGATTCTCAGATATCTTAGTAAAGCTGCCCTGGCAGCTGTCTTCTGGTTACAACCATGAGGTAAGTGAGTTTCAGAAACGCTCATCTGGCAGCCAAGAGAGACTGGTCCAGAGAAGAATGGAATGTTGACAAAGAGAATAGTTAGAAGATTGTTGGGGATACTCAGGAATAAGATGAGAGAGAATGCATCCAGTTTTTTAAAAAGACAATATGAAATGAAATGAAAAAATTGGTATAATACAAACCCTAGGTAGCATTTAACTTCTGTCAGCCTTGGCCATGCAAAACAAGCCCTGTGCTGGGACCAAATGGCCACCAAAGTACATGCACCAGAAAGCGACCATCAGCCCACACTCAGTCAGAGTCTATTTTTATTTTGCATACACGTTATGCAATCCATCCAGATTATAAAAAAAATATTTCATGATGAAGGAGAGCAACAACCACAAAGCACATGAAAGCAGAAAAAATATTATAAATGTTGCAGTCCAATGCCTTCGTGGTGGGGAAAATGTAAACCAAAGCATAGCAATACCTCTAGGGAACATCATAATATCACATAATCAGAAAGATGAGCTTAGTTACTTCACAGTTCACAGAGAGGGAGAGAGAAAGAGATAGGGAGAGAGAGAGGGAATTGTTTTCTTCTGAATTTCTGAGCACTGGAGTAGAACAGAATTGAGAACAAAGTAGGGCTGATTCCTAAGAAGGCAACTGGATAGGGCAGAGAGGAAAGCTGTATCCTTGAGAACCGCAGCAATGGGAACCCAGCCTTGCAAAGTGGTGGAGAAGGAGCCAAAAGTTGGTAAATACTATAACAGTATCTAGCAATTGGATGTCTTAAGGTAGAAATAATATATCTTAAGTTGAATCACTTACTGATTCCTGTGTATCAAATTACCCCAAAACTTATAGCTAAAAACAAAGTTATCCTCTTATAGTCACTAAATCTCATAGTCATTCAAGAGGATAAAAGATAGAAGGTATGAATTTCAGAAGGTGGGGACCATTTTAGAGGCTGCTGACTACAACTGCATCTACCAAAGTGCCAGAGCATAAGCGCTCAACATATGCTAACTCCTATCATCACATCTGGAAAATTCACAAACCACATCTTTATTTATTGTTGCTGGGCTAATGTGATACTATTGTGTTCAAGCTTCAAATAATATTCTAAAGAATAAATAGAATGAGCTATACACAAATATTAAACTTGAACCACTAAATATCAGTGCAGCAGCTTACAGTAGAACACATAATGCTAGAAATCATTTGTACTAGGGGAGTGAAGATCATGAACAGAAAAGGTAGTGGGGAGTATTAGCATTCACTATACACCATAAAGATTTGCAAAAGCTGACCATTCTCACTGTGCCCACTGAATTCATCCACTCTGCAACTAAGGAGCTGCAAATTAAGTAATTCTCTACTACCTCTACTCTTTGGTTGACTGAAGGGTGATGTAAGGCAGAGAAAAATCCACTACAGTATGGTAAAAAAGATTTCTGTAAATTAAATCATATTTCAAATTATGTGGATACAAGCTCAGGAGAAAAAGAGAAAGAGGAATTAGAAGGATTTCATGGAATAAAATCTGAACTAAAATGCTTTCTTTCTAGTTTTTGCCAAGAAAATTTGAAGATGTCCAAAATGAAGATGTCCAGTGCATGCTATAAACATGCACTGCCCTCAGAGTAGAGCAATCTTGGATGCTGAGGCCATCCCGAAACTGACAAGCTCACATCCATTACACTCCAAACATATCCTTGTCCCCAACTCTCCCACCAGCAAAATGTCCTAAAACAGCTGCTAATTTAAAGGCAGAATTAATTACAAGTGACTTAGTGACAGATGCTCTGTGTCTGGATTCCAGTTGAAAAAGCCTCTATGTTCTGGGCACATTGCTGGTGTTCTCTAAAGATTCCACAGCCGACCATGGCTGCTGTGCTACTTGGTGGCTTGCAACCTGCTTGGGCAAACCACTGTGACTTAGCCTAGTTTTATGATTCCCCCAGCTTGCTGTTTCCCTTGCTATTCCTCTCCTTCTTCCTCTGTGGCTAAAGCACAGTCGTATTTGTCCCTAAAATTGAGACAGGGGAAAGGCAATCTGTATCAGAGAACATTTCTGTCACTCCCTTCTTTAGAAAGAAGCCAGACAGGGTATTTCAGACAAATGAGGTACTGACTCCTCCAGAAGAGTAACTTGCCTCAGTGGGACTTGTTCCTGCTTCAGCAGTCACCAGCTATCACGCCAGTGCCTACTCCCACTTCCACACACTCCTTACCACCTCCCTCAGGTCCTAAAGAAACCTCGAATTTATAAACATTTATTTTTAAAGTAATTTATTTGCATTTTAGAAGAGTTAGAACTATAAAATATTTTTAAGAAGAAAATAAGTAATTGGAATATATTTGCTAGTCTGTTCAGTACATTATCTTAAAAAGTTCCCTATCTGCTGTATTTGTTAGTTCATAGTATGTTTTACTCATAGAGAAAAAAAAGGTTTTTGTTTTAATTTTATGCTTAATATTCCCTGTGTATATGTTGGTCAATAGTATTTTTATATTTTAATTTTCGTTAACAAATATTCTTGAATTTAATCTATATCTTGAATTGTGGATTCCAATAAGTCATGACAAATTTTGTTAATTATATTTCTTTGTCAAAAATAAAAGCTTTATTGGATTCCAAGTTCGAGCCCAGCCTTAACAGCTCAGTAATAGTATCTTTTTTGTTTGTTTGTTTAAATTCTTTTATCGGTACATTTTAGGTATACAATACTTTTACATTTATCATTGGGTGTTTGTACCTGTACATGACGTATCTTGGTTCTTATTTTTTCCCCATTCCCTGTGCAACCTTCACCCCTCCACCCTTCCTTATTTACATAGACTTCGTTTCCATTTCTTTTTGTTTTCTCATAATTTTTCCTTTCCATTCTTTCCTTTCCCTGTAGGGGTGGTGGGAGGAGTAAGATATTATCTTAAAGAAAAATCCTAGACATATAGCTCACTGGGCTCAGTGGTAGAGTAACCCCAGGTTTAGTGCTCAGTACTTCTAATAATAAGAAGAAGAAGTTTTACCCATTGAGAGGTTGGAGTATATTTTAGTCACTCTGAGTTGCTATAACAAAGTGTTCCAGACTTCATGGTTAATAAACAGCAGAAATTTATTTCTTATAGTTCTGGAAATCTGAGCTCAGGGCACCAGTAGGGTCAAGTACTGACCTGGGCCTTATTCTTAGATGCAGACTGATGTCTACAGTTTGTATCCTTACAGTGCTAAGAAGATGAGAGAGGATATGGGAGTCTCTATCAGAAGGGTACTAATCCTATTCAGGAAGGTTCCCACCCACATGATTTAATTATCTTCTAATGGCCTCATCTCCTAATACCATCCCATCGGGAGTTAGGATTTCAAGAGAAGAATTTTAGGGTTATACATACATTAAATCCATTGCGAAGAGTAGGATGCTGGCAATCTCTGCTTTCCTCTTTTGCCTACTTAAATTATAGTTTTGCAACAAGCCTGACTTGACAAATATTATTCCTACCCTACATGTTTTTGTTCACCAAACTTCTAGAGCCCTTCCAACTCTCTTTCATAGATTCTACTTTTCAGCTGGCCATATTAATTTTGTGTAATTATTATGTTCAACAATAATGGCTTGTAAAATACAGTCATACAGAAATTCATTTCTGTCTCTTACTATCTCTTAAAGTCTATTCTATAGGCAAGATTTCTCCTGATACCTTGATGAAAATTAAGGTAGTCCACTTGCATTTCTGGTAATTTTTAGATAATAAAAATCTGTATGGTTGATTCAAATCTCACAACAATTATCAGTAGATTAATTAATTATTTAGTCCCGTGCAATGGTCAAAATTCAATCTTGCTTTAAGATTAGAACCAAGATCCCCATTGAAACTTTTATATTATAGTTTTATACCTCATTATGAAATACAGTATCAATTTTCTACCAAAATTTCGCTTCAACCAAAATTTCTGTGATAATATCCTGTTCAATGCTTCCTTTCCTCTTGTTATGCTTATTACCTCAGGAGTTATCCTGGAATTCTCCCAGTAGTAGCCATCATTATGTTTTAGCACCTGTTCTTTACATAAAGCAAAAAATAAACCAAACTGAACATGTCAACAGATACACATATTCACTGTTCAAATAAAAGCAACATTGACTTGTTTTATCTTCTTTTACCACCAAAGATCATATACTTTCTCCAAATGGCGACAATAAAAAGCTTACATTCTATCTGTAGGAATCTCACTGGAACCCTGAGAAAAACATCTTTATTTTAGTAAAGCCCCACAAACTTTCTTTTAATAATATAGTGCTATGCCTGCCCACTTGCTTTCTACTTCTTTATGCCCTCAGTATTCCTCAACTACTGTTCTGTAAATTGTTCCCTCCAGATTAGACATCCTGATTTCTCACCCCTCCCACTCCTGCTGTTAATGCAACATCTCTGGCCAATTTCCAGCCCACTGCTTTATTCATCCCAATTGTCCTTACCAATCCCACAACACCAAAACGTAATACCTTAATGGAAATGGAACTCATCTAAATCTACATTTCAATGTATAAAAACTCTCTCCCTTGAGTTTTTCCTCACATTCTAACCGAAATTAAACAATGTGTTAACATCTATATCCCCTCCTGGCCTCTCTGATAAAGTCTTCCCTTCCTAGAGCTCTTGAGACTCAGAGAGCAGAGGCTGTGAGTGGGAGAGAACCTGCTGTCTCTGTTCTTCTCCACTCTCAGTTGGGTCCCAGGGGCAGCCATTCCACACTGACCACTCAGAACAACTGCAGGTCATCTGTGTCATCTGCTGCTCTGAGCCATACCTCCCATGTGTGTTCTTTATGCCACACTCAGAGAATCTCTTCTCTGTATTTGTGAAACCATTTATAAGGGATAAATCACTTATCTCCTATGTTTAGGACACACTTTCTCCTTTCCTGCTCCAAGCCTGAGATAGAAGAATTCTCTAGGAAATAAGGAAGATCTGATTTGCCGTCTATACCAACACATCGTTATCATTTTGTTCTTTGAAAATAACACCATTTTAATTTGACTTTTCACTCAGATACCTTTAATGACTTCCCTTTGCCTACAAGGGTAATTGCCAGTTTAAAGTCAAGTTCTTGGACTATAGAAATCTAGCTTTACTATATTGAGACTATGGTTGTCAGATTTAACAAACATAAATAGATGACTTTATCTGATAATTTTTACAGTAACCAACTGCAACAGTAAGACTGTATTATTTTAGACTATACAAATACCATCATTGCTACTACTTAAAATTTCAAACAATTAATATAGTGTGAACATTGACCGATCACAGTGGTCAGATGGTGAACAGTGCAGATGGCGAACAGTTGATAAGGCTGAGCCAGTGCATCTTCAAATTGTAGCACACTTGAACTTCCCAAATCATAGAAGTGTACCATGCCCTCTTCTTTATCCTTCCATATATTATTCTTCTTTTGAGATTTTCTATAAAACCTTTCTGGCCTGACTAAAGCAGTGTTGGTTTGGCACTGAAGATCAAGTTCATCATTCCCTCACTTGAATTTCTCTAACAAGTTCTGCTTATCTGACTCATCGTGGGAAACACTGCCTGTTAAAAGACCACTTTCCAAGGTGTTTACATGCCTGCACATCTCATAAGCAGCAATAATGACTGACCTTTGTTCAGGACTATAGTATAAATAAACATAATACCTGTGAAGCTACCAGCCTTGGAAAGTAGACATAGTGTCTCCTTTTAGACCAAAAGTCAGGCATACCTACTTCCCTTTATAAAAAATACAGATTCCTTAAATATACTGTGCCCACATTGTCACAAAATCCAGAGAGTATTCAAGCATTCATTTAGTCCTTCTGTGGGACTTAGAAAGAAAGAGGAACAGACTTATGCTAATGCTCATGTAGTTTTTTGTTCTGTCATCTTTGTTATCTGACCTAAGAGTCTCATGTCCTCAGTTAACATCCAGAAAACTGTGGCAGGCCTAGCTGTAATTTTACAAGTAAGGTAAAATCTCAGATCCTCCACCACTAGATACTGCCATTTTATTTAAATGTTCCACACATGCAAATCTAATATCCCCAAAAGATTATACTTAGTTCATTCTATATTTTATTCACTGCTTAGTTCTGCATATAGTGATAACTCCACAAAAAAATCTTATCAAATGATATTTTAACATATTGTGAAAGCCAAAGCCAAAAAAAAAAAAAAAGATGGAAAAGGAACAAGGTTATGGAAGATGTTTAGGAATACCTATAAAGAAAACCTATAAACCTATAAAGAAATCTGATATTTGCTTAAAGCTAAAAATCAGACTAAATTCAGAGTGCTAGATAAAGATCCAAACTTAGAGAATCAGTAAGAAATCATCTCCAAGCCTGATTTCTGAACCCATGCTGCACATTGGCATGGCTTACTCTGAAAACAGCCTACATCATTAGCATGTTCACCACCTTCAACAAGTTATGTACTTCTCTTGTATGCTTCTCTGACAGTCTTAAGAAGGATGCCACTGCCACAGTGACAGTCATGTGCACTACTTGGACTTCAGCAATTAGGAAGGCAGAAACTCAGAGTTCTCTTTGATCTGAGGTAGTGTGGGCCAAAATTAGCAATCACCTGATTGTGGGCCTCCAAACAGCTCTGAACCACTAGAGCATGAGCAAGAATCCTGCATAATGACCTGTGATGCAGGAGCTACAGAGGAAACTACTGTCAAGTGAAGGTCAATCCCCAGAACATTGTGCTGTGTGTACAACATGCATCTAAAAAGGTTTTTAAAAAAATATTCCCACAGTAAAATGACCTCTGGCTGCTTTTATTTACTTAGACAGCAAAATTTATAGTGCAGTTCACCCCGAAGCGCCAAAGTGCTCATGTTATTACATTGACCTCTCTAGTGTTGCACAGGCAGTCTGTGATAAAATATATAACCTCTGTTCTTTTTTAATGCCAATAGAAAGACACTTGATTTTTAAATGGTAAAGTCCAAATTTGAAGAACCAAAACCTTCTTGACCAGAAACTTTAAACTCCAAATAGGCACATACTTATGAACTGAATGTCAAAATTTTTCTATCTTCTTTTCTTAATTTCACAGGACAATTTTGTATGCCCTCATGCTGAGTTCACCACCCATCAGGATGCTTAAATTAAAAGCATCTGATGGACAGACTTGGCTTATGAATTCATTTTCATAATGTTCACATATTCACATCGAGGCTCTGGGCCTGACAAGTGGGCTTTTTTAATAAGCATATTATAAACCAGCAGGAGTCATCTTGCTAGTTACATTTTCATGCAAGAATTAGATATTAGGAGATTCCTAGGTCAGGGTAATCAACTATAATTTAAACACTTTTTAGAACTTAGCAGCATTTTAAAATGGGCTATCATGACTTTCAAATGGAACCAAAAGTGTCAACGGAAAAAAAAAGCATGGTATTTTGATAGTTTTCTCATATCCTCTAGCCCTTTATCCTAAACTTGTGCTAACAAATAAAAGGTAGCTAAATAACAGTTTTTAAAAAGATGTCTACAAGTCTTTTTCTGTCTGTGCATTTCAACAAGGCCTAAAACTTGGAAATCATCAAAGTTTGATTTGCTCACCTCACTCCCAGTGCCAAGCTTCTCTTCAGCTGTTGACTCCCCACAATGTATCCCACAAGCCATTGTGCAGGTTCCTCCACTCTGTGTAGTCCTGGAATCAGACTTCCACAATAGCCACATCAAGGCCTACTACTAGTTCAATAGTGTGGAGAAATACCAACCATTTCATTCATTATTGTTCTCACTCCAAAAATGTTTCTTATCACAGGATTCCTAAGAATCCTGTTCTTAGGTTATTCTAATGGTTACGTCATGTAGCCCCTGGCACATAATGTGCTCCATAAATGACTTTTTAACTGAACTGAGCTAATCATGACAATTTTTGGCAGATTGAGAAGGCATTCTATATTGTACACATTTGCTCAACCTGACACAGAACCTGATAGACACTGGGTGATCAATCTTTTATAGAAGGAGGGAAAATACACATAGCTGAATGCAACTAAAAATTAGGCTATTTTATTTGATAACTCATTTTATAAGCAAATTTGAGGCATTTAATAGCAATTATTTAATCATGGTGACAACTATAGAATAAGACAATTGAGACCAAAATGTTTAGTGAAATACATCAGACACACAAGCTTAAACATCACAAAGTTTCCCTTATACAAGATACTCTTTAAGTATAAATAAAGCAAAATAAAATATAGATGATAGGAAATAGAGAGATTCATCTTTTGCAAATGGTAAAGGGACAAACAGATGGAGGGAGGGAGAAAGGAGAGGGGATGTAAAAAGAATGAAGATGTCTTATGTGCATGGATCAACTCACTACAATGAATGTAATCATTATGTACTGATAAAAATTATAATTTAAAAAACCAGTAGGCGGGGCTGGCAATTTAGCTCAGTGGTGTTGCTGCCTGCCTTGCAAGCACAAGGTCCAGAGTTCGATCCCCAGTACCACAAAAAAAAAAAAAAAAAAAAACCCAATAGGCAACTATAAGCAGTTCTCATGCACTGTATATTGTTGCCATCATGTTGCTTCTACACTGGACTAGACCACATGAATCAATCATGATATGTGACTTTTATGCTATGGAAATGAACGTCCCTGATACTTCAGTGGCTTGAAACAACAAGAATTCATTTCTGGCTCACATTACATGGCCAGAAGGGGTCAGCTGATGCTGACAGTGTACCATGTCAGCTCATGATTCCACCATCCCCAAGGCAGGAGAAAGGGTACAGCACCTTGTAGATGGGTCTGTAAAGGATTCTGTCTAAAAAGACACACATCAGTTCAAAAATAACTTGTAGTCCTCAAAACACTTTTTAAAAATCAAGCACATGATGAAATCTAGAAAATTCATTCAATAAATTTATTAAAAATAAGAACAAAGAACTAAAGTAACTGGGCTACTCCATATGATACATTTAAATTATATAGATAACAAATTATTTTCACATTTTCTATGTACCAGGCACTTTTTTGACACTTCACAGGTACTAACAAATTTAATTCTCAGAACAGTCATTTCAGATAGGTACCAGTACTATTTCCAATTGACTGATAAAGTGACTGAAGAACCAAGAGATTAAATATCTTGCCCAAAGCCACAAGCTGTGAAATAGTAGACCTGAGTTTGAACTTAGACATTCTGGCTACAGAGTCTGTGCATTTAACCTCTGTCATCATAAACCACTGCACTACACATAAGGATTTTATTTACTGGTTAAATCTAAGTATGAATAAGTATACACCACAATTTACAGTTCACATACAGTGCCTGTCAATTTTTAATTTCCAGTTTCTTCAGCAATGTATGACCAACAGAAATGTCCCTTACTTATCTAGATTCAACATCCAGCACCAAGCCAGCAACATAATTGATGTTTAATAAAATATTTGTGGAGTAAATGAATAAATGTGAGTTCATCATTGCTTGTAATTTATCACTTTGATTCACACCATTTAACCAGAAAATCCTTTTTTAAAAATGTTTTTAAATGTTAGCATACATTTCAAAAGCAACTAGGCTCTTGGTCTGCAAAGTTCAAAAGTGGATTTTTGCTTTGTTTTGTTTTGTTCTTTGCAGAGCCAAGGGTCAAACCCAAGGCCTCACACATGCCAGGTAAGTGCTCTACCACTGAGCTATATCCCTAGCATTAAATACAGCCTTTATCAACTGCTAATTTCTTCCAATGGAGTCTGAAAAACTTTGGCAATATAATTTAAGAAATAGTTTGTTGGTGTCTATTATACATATATTCTTCTGAGCTCCTCCCTGATGTTTAACCATTCGTACCATGTTCTATAAGCCCCATATGCACCCTCCAGCACCTGAAGCAGAAGGCTGTCTCTGAGTGCATGGGAAGAAAGTTAGTTGCCTGTTACAGATGAATCCCTCATTTTCCCCACAGTAATGCTTTCTCTACTGTGCAGGATTCAGGAAAAGAGATTACAGAATCAGGTCTGAGAAATTTGATACTAAACGTGAAAATCACAAATTCATTGTAGACATGTACACTGATAATGTTTTTCCCTTGATGTATTGATCACTGACTGCAACAAATTATGCACAAGATAAGCATAAAGAGGGAAAAATGCCAAAAAAGTAAACTGCAAGGTTGACTATTATACCCTAAAAATTATTGTTCAATATGGTAGAGAACCTTGTCATCCTTTCCTTTCTGGTAAACTTAAGTACCTAGTTTTCTATATAAACTCTGTTTTCCACACTAAGAGAAAGTTCTTAAAGATTTTGTAATAAGCCATTGGCCTAGCAGAGCTTTCTTTGAACTGTGCACCCTTGATTTGGTTTTCTATATGCTTCCTGTTAAATACATTTTTTTAAGCAAGTAGAGTAGAAACAAATAGGTTTGGGCAGAGAAGCTCAGTTGGTCCCAGCACCAGGAGGGAAGCTCCCCACCTCCATCCCAGGCTCCTAAGGCAGAGAAGCTCAGCCGGTCCCAGCACCCAGAAGGAAGCTGCCCTGCCACCATCCCAAGCTCCTAGGGCAGAGAAGGTGAGCCGCGTGGGCGCCAAAGGCACCCCCACCCCGTGGAAATGAGAAGACACATAAACAACCCTCAAAAACAGACTTCGAGATCACCTACAGCAACCCCAAAGGGAAATGAGATGGAACAATCTGACACTCCACCATATGGACTCTCTGAACTGGCAACAAAAGAGGATCTGGGAAAAATGAAATCAGAAATAATTACTCAGGTAACAGCAAATATTTTGCTCATGGTGTAAGACATGATTAATGTATCTAGAGAGGACACAGATAAAAAAAATAGAGGATCTGAGGAACACGATGGAATCCCAACATAGGAAACAAATGGAATCCATAAAACACATACAAACAGATTTCCAAGAGATTAAAAACTCCATCGAAAGTCTGTGCAGCAGAATGACCCAATGTGAGGATAGAATTTCACATATAGAAGAAAAGATTATAATTAGTGACCAGGAAAAGAAAAATTGCTTTAAAATTGTAAGGGAACATGAGAAATCAATCCAGCAGCTGCTAGATGATGCAAAGAAGAATAACATAAGACTGATTGGAGTCAATGAAGAAAGAGGAGAGAGTGCAGATGACATAAAGAAACTGTTCACAGAAGTGACGGCAAAAAACTTCCCAAGGAGGGGAAAACAACTTGACATACAGATAATGGAGGCATATAGGACTTCAGCTAGCCTTGATCAAAAAAAATCTACACATAGGTATATAATAGTTAGGATTCCAGAAATCCAACAGAAGAACAAAATTCTACAAGCAGTGAGAGAAAAGAAACAAATCACATACAAAGGAAAGCCCATCAGAATCACAGCAGACTTCTCAATGCAAACCCTCAAGGCAAGAGCTTGGAGTGATGTATTTCAAGCTCTAAAGGAAAACAGCCTCCAACCCAGATTGATGTACCCTGCAAAACTATCTTTCAAACTTGATGGAGAAATAAGATACTTTCATGATAAAGAGCACCTTAGGAACTTCATGAATACCAAACCGGCACTCCAAAAAATTTTAGACAATACCCTACGAAAAGACAATGAGGACCACAACCCCAGGAAACCCAGCAGAATGAATCCACTGGGCGTGACAAATTAAACACAAGGGGGGAGAATCCAACAAAAAGAAAAAGTCATGACAAGGCTTTTAAAATTTTGAACTTCACCTCCCTAATGAGTGTATAATTCAATCTTGTTATTGTACTGGTTAGTATTTTTCTGATTCTAGAGTTGCACATCTTTCCTTGTGCTATACTGGCTATTTATCATCTTCTTGTGTCTACTTTTTAATTAGATTGTCCATTAATGAGCTGGAAGAGTTCTTTATTTATTCTGGTCATAGGTTATATGCATTGTAAATATGGTCTGTTTAAGGACTACTTTTCAGCTTAATGATGTCATTTAAAGTTCTAAATTTTGATGGAATCTCATTTATCAATTTTTTTCTTTTATACATCATGTTTTCTGTATCCTAGGAAATTCTTGCCTACCCTAAATTCATAAACATTTTCCCTTATATTTTCTTCTTAAAGTTTTATACTTTTAGGCTTTCATAATTAGGTTCATAGATCCCTTCAAGTTATTTTCATATATGGAAATAAAGGGTTGAGGTTAATTTTTTATATACGGATACCAGGTGTTCTAGTGCTGTGTGCTGAAAACACTATCTCTTTCTCAGCTCTTGAATTGAGTTTATATTCTATAAAATGCTAATGTTAAATAATCTGTCAAAACTCAGTGGACCATATATGTGTGGTTCTATTTCTAGATTCTCTGTTTTATTCAAATGATATCTATGTCTTTCCTTACACCAACACTGCCTTGATTCCTGTAGCTTTAGAAGAAGACTTAAAATTAGGTATTAAACATCTTCCAACAGTTTTTTGTCTTTTTCTTTTTAACTTTTCTAGGTACTTTGTACTCCTACATAACTTTTAAATTTCAATATCCAATTCTTCATTTATAGTAAGTATACACAGACCTGAATTTTCATATATACCTTGTGTTTTCTAATCCTGCTAAATTAAAGTACAAGTTCTAGGGGCTCCTAGAGATTTCTTAGTATTTTCTCTCTGTAGATGATCATTTCATCCACATATAAAGATTTTGCTTCGACCTTACCAATCCTATCCTAGTTGTGTTGTTTTATTGCCAGACTATTTTGGTTGGGCCTAGGTTTCAAAGTTTAATGGACAGATGAAAAGTAAGCATATCTGCCCTTGTTCCCCACCTTAAGGTGAAAGCACTGTATCTTCTCCATTCACACAAGACGTTCTCACTGGAAGTATGGAGTACTTGTCTTTAATCTGTTGAGAAGGTTCTCTTCTACTTCTAGTCTCCTGATAGCTTTTACCATGAACAGCTGTAGAATTTAGTCCAGTACTTTTTCTCCAACTACTGACAGGATCATATGGCTTTTTCCTTTCCTCTGTTAAAATGATGACTTTGGGGGGTGGATCTTCCAATGCTAAACCAACTAAACTGCCATCCCTATAACAAAACCACTTTCTACATACTTCCAGATCTGACTTCTAAGAGTTTGTTTTGTTAAACAAATTTCTATGTTCATACTTTTTTCTTCTGTTATCTTTATCCAGTTTTAGGATTAGCACAATATTGAGTTCCTAAAATGAGGGGAGAAGTGTTTCTTCTTTTTTCTGCTTTAATTGTTTGATATAATTTATCAGTTAAAATGTTTATGAGCCTGCTACTGTCATATAGGTAGGTTTCCAAGCTAGGAATATACTTTCTTTAATAGGTGGTATTCAAATTTTATATTTCCTCCAGAGTTAGTTTCATTAATTTGTCTTCCAAGGTACTTCTTAGAAGTTGTTAAATTTATTTCATGAAAGATTTTTGTAATATGCTTTCTATATCCTTTTAAATTCTGTAAAATCTGTGGTAATGTCTCCTAAGATCTTAATATTGTAATTTAAAAAATGTATAACTGATATTGCATAACAGGAAGAAAAGGTCTAAAAGAGCAGGGGGATTCGGAGGGGTAGGAGAAGGGAAAAAAGGGAAAGGAAAAAATATGAGAAGAGGAAAAAAAATGGAAACAAGGTCTTCGCAAATAGGGAAGGGTGGAGGGGGTGAAGGGAGGGCAAGGGAAGGGGAAAAAAGAACCAAGATACTCATGTGATGGTACAAGATCCCAATGATGAATGTAACTATATTTTATACCTAAAATGTACCAGTAAAGTTATTGGGCAAAAAAAAAGAAACAAATAGATTCAGGATAAATAAATCAGTTTCTTTCTTTGTACAGATTGCTCGGAAAGTTTTGAAAGTTTACAACTGCTCAAACAGGAAATTCTCAGATATTTTAAATTCACTATATTTTCCTATCTCTTTACACCACTATAGTATGCATTGAATGCCCATTTTTCTAAAGAAAATGTGTCTTTGTAGAACCATCTTAGTAAATACAATACTTTCTCTTTCAATCAAGAACTGAGAACTTAAATTGTCCAAAAGCCTTTATGGTCAGGGTCACTTACATTTCAAATAAACATGCCTTCAATACTCAGTCCTTCTGAGCACACATTGTAAACACAGACATATGCGCACACACACGTGTGTGCACACATGCACAAACACAAAATGTGGAAACTTCATTTATCTCATTTGGGGAAATTAGTCATTCAGTATTTTGCCGTTCCTTATTTGGCATGACCTTTTCCGTGAGCTGGGGCTCAACTCTACCTATTTAATACACCAGGAATGATTAGGAAGATCATGTGCCAGCTCTATAAACTTGAGCAGTATGCTTAAAATGCATGCTTTCTTTTATTATCTTGCTTTGCCTTTGATTATTTGAGTCAGAAAAGATACGTTCAACTTCTATAGTTATTACTGCATCAGGTACATAAATTGAGCGTGTTATTTAACTTTTGTTAATTTCCATTTCATCATCTATCCATTGAAAGTAGTAATATTTCTCTAGCATACTATTTATGAGATTAAATGAGAATATTTGTAATACAGGACTAGTACAACTCACCAACTGGGAATACCCTACAAATAATTCTTCCCTTTATTCTGCCAGTCCTTTCTCACCTCACTTGTGCCTCGTAGTCTTATGTCTCTAAATCTTTTAATAAAAAATAAAGTATTCCAAAGCATACTTTACATTCTTTCAACATCAATTAATCAATTTCTTAATTGTCTATCTAATTGGTATACTGAAGTTATCTTAAGAGGGAACAATATTAAAAAGAAAACCAAAGGTACAACCACACCATGACAAGATACAATTATCCAGTCATCTTTGTTCCAGTCTTTCCAGGTAACTAAAAAATGAACATTTCCTTCCCTGAAAGTTTTATGGCTAATCCTTATGAAAATTCATCTCATAGGAAATTTGAAGCAAAAATGTTTACTTTTCATTGATTTACATATATACCCTATCTTATTTAAAGAAAAATATAGATGATCAATTTCAAGTTCGTCACAAAATTGGAACTTTCAGTTGCAATCTTTGGATTAAATACTCTATTTGAGTTGATGCTCATTATTGTATTATTATGGCTATGATAAGTAAAGAAGATGAAGCTTTGTCCTTATTTTATTTATGGAAAATTAAAGCACAGGGCAAGTACATACTTTGACATTGAGATCTAATTCAGGCTGTTCCTCCACACCTGAAAGAAACTGAATCAAGATGAAAATGTTGGTCTGACTGCTTCAATTCAGCAAATCAAACACATACCTGATTAACTCAAATGTAGAACAATAATAAATAATAGGTTTTTCTTTATTTCTCCTTTTGCCCAGTGATGTATTGTTAGTACAATTTCAGAAAACTCTGAGCTTCATTCTCCATTAGAAAAAATTTAATCCTTTTGAAAAAAAAATCATTGCTTCCTAAATTATCATTTGAACAACAACAAATTTAGGTCATCTATAATGCTTCTGAATTGGATTTTTAACCAAAAGATGACTAAGAAGAAAGTGATTTCCACTTTGGAATTCACCCAGTGAGATAGCCCAAATACCTGTTCCAGAGAGGTCTTATGGTTGTATGGTTGCTGGTTTTATGATGACTTTATCATTGGCTTTGGTTCTACTAGGAGTACCCAATAGTACTTCTCCTTTAAATACCAACAACCTTTTTCCATTTCTTAGGCAGAATCACCTTTGCAAAAAATTGTAACACCTTCTTCCTATTACCTGAAAAGCATGAATTAGGCATGTGACAATATCTAAATCCAATTAAATTAAATAATTGGTATACTTAGAACATTGCCCACTTTAAGCTTAATTCAAAATACCAGGGTCTTAGAGAAAGTGAAAAGTATGTGAGTCAGTTGAAATACCAGAGCAATCATGCCTTTGATCTTAGATTCATGAATTCCAATCACTAGTGTATAAGAAATAGCACTATATGTGGATAGTTGGTGTACAATGTATGTTGTGTAATGTAAGAAAAGATTTTATACTACTTGGCATAAGTTTTCAAAAGGTCATTCATTGTCTATAAATCTGCTTTGGGATAATACTGTATATAATAACACCAGTAAATCCCAACCCGTTACTACTTTCACTCTAATATGAGTTCCTCAGAAAGAAAGAATCGTATAAGATACTAAGCTGTAAACCACACTGAATAATACCTTGGGATTGAAGAAAACTAGAAAAAGTTTGATGCAGGAAGAAAATTAATCTGAACCCAGATTATATATCTATCCCAATGAGGGCAGGCTGCAGCTGGGTGAAATGAGTCTAATACAATCAATGTTACAAGGCAGGTGGCAGGTCTCTCCAGGACTGACCCCTAATCAGGGACTCAGTGTTGGACCCTCTGATCACAGGTGGGTACTTGAAAGTTAGAGCATCTAGTCTAATTTTAGTAGGGAAGAGTACATGATGTAAGGGTGTGGGATCTCTAAGGGACCAGAATATAAATACAAAAGGAGAGTTGTTAGACTGGCTTAGAAGATAAGAGACTGGTTAGTCCACAGTGTCGATCTGCATGCTAGAGAACAAGAAGATCATGCAGCTTCTCAGTCCAATAAGCTGGATGTCTCAGAACAGAAGGGATCAAGGATGCAGCCTAGAAGCTTCCTGGAGAGTTGCCGTTGTGAGTCTATGTTGAAAGGCTAAAGACACTGGGTTCTGATGTCCACAGCCAAGACAGCAGCAAACAACACACCTGCTCAAGCAAAATTGAGCTTTTAAGCATGGGCTGACTTTCTACTTTTTGTTCCATCTGGGCCACAAGCCTATTGAAAGATTCTGCCCACAATTAGGGTGGGTCTTCCTCCCTCAGTTTGCTAGCCAACAAGGATATCATCTCTGAAAAAAACCTACAGACACACTCAGAAGTGTGCTTTACTAAACTTCTCTTAATCTAGTCAAGTTGACAAATGAGATTAATCATCACAAGGGGCCATGCCTAATCCCAATTCTTGACATCATAACCAGTTTTGGGAGCCTATTTATTCTCTTTGAAAGAGCAGTCAATATTAGCTATTTTCACTTTCTTGCCTCCAATTTTTCTTTCAACTTGATCCAAGATAAAACAGTGTATGAGAGGCAACTCCCATTATTTGTCACTTCATACCTTAGTCTTATGGTCTCTTCTGAGCCAGTTGCAAATAAGAGCTATTTTCAAAATGAATACTTGCTCAAAGAAAATTAGCTTGGTTTCAGTGTTCGGGGGCCCTTTATTGTGTATTTCCCTCTTGATGCTTGACTTAAGTGTACTCAGCTTCTCAGTTGCCACAGATACTTTTCTATCCATAAATCTGCTAGTTTATTAAAGTGGCAAAGCTGCTCATCTGGAACAGATAGAGAGCTTTCTCTTGTGCTAAAAATTTTTAGGGTCATAGAGCCAAAACAGATGTGAAATTTGTTACTTCTAAAACATACAGTACTTTATTCCAAAAGATTAAAGCTTTTTATTTGAGTATCAGGTTCAGTGAATACCTATTTGTTTTTCACTTTGAAGTAGACATTTCCATATTTCCCAAGTACATCAAAGAGGTGAAAGGTATTGTCAAAATACTTATCTTTGTTCTCTAGCCACAGATTTCTTAACAAGGCTTATATCATTTCTTCTACTTCCTTTTCTCCTACTATCATCAGGATATGATAAATGTGGAAATCAATGAATGGTATTATTCTGTTGGATATTAGTATGGTCAAATTGTCCTTAGACTTGCAACACAAAGTTGGACAATTGCTTCGGCCTTTAGCAAAGTAGTAAGGGTGTACTGTTTTCCCTTCCAGGTAAGAACAAGACTTGCTACTTTCTATTTACTGGACAAAAGTGGAAAATAGTCATCCATTTAATAGCTATGTAAAGGGCTATAATGATTTTTCTCTGCAAAAAAATGACCTCATCAAGAAAAGCAACTGTAATTAAATTCATCACCTGATTAAGCCCAGTATAACCTACCATTATTCTCCAAGTTACATCTGTCTTCTGCATTAATCTAACTGGGGGTTATCATTAATCATTAATCTTCATCTTTCAAAGTTTTAATAGTGGCATTTCAGATATGATTTTTCCAAAGATAGAGTTGATTTTTATTTACTCCATTGTGAAAGAAATGAAATTGCAGAGCCTTTAATTTTGGTATTTCTTTCCCTTTTGTCCATTACTCCCAACTTTACAAATTTAATGCCTAATTTCTTATTTTTTTATCAGTACTGATGGTTGAACTCAAGTATTTTGTACTGAGCTGCCTCACCAGCCCCTTTTTACTTTTTATTTTGAGGGAGAGTCTTGCTTAGTCAGTAAGTTGCCCAAGTTGGTCTCAAACTTGGGTTCCTCCTGCATCAGTCTCCCAGAGTGTTAATGCCTAATTTCTAACATCTTCCTATGAGCAGCACCTGGGACACTGTTATTGTCATTTGCCCTTTAAAATATATTAAGGGCTAAATGTGTTTCTGTTCATAATGTTTGAACAGAGCTGAAAGGGTTTCTTACTGTAAACTTATCATTTGCTTAATCATGTGAGATTTTGTTCACATTATTTAACTTCACCAAGCCTCAATTTCCTCATCTTTAACAGGATGATTGATATCTTTTCTAAAGACTTTTGAGGTAAAATCATGAGCACAGTAGGCATTTTAGTAACCACAGGGTCTAAAGCACATGCAGAAGAACAGTTCAGTTCTGTGACTCTTCTATTTCTCCTTTAGATTTCTCTGCAAAATGTTTCCTATTGATTTTTTTCTGCTTAGGTCAAATTTCCCTTTTTTATACTTCCTTTGCATCCTCTCTCTCCATTTTTAGTGTTCTCAGTTATTATTTAATATTTATTTTCGTGTTTGTATAATTGATGTCAGTCTTTACCACTGGAAATCCTTGAAGGGTAATCATATTTGTTTTTGTTTTATTTTGGGTTTTGTTGTTGTTGTTGTTGTTTGTTTGTTTGAGGTTTGAGACAGGATCTCACTATGTAGCCCAAGCTGGCCTTGAACTCAGGCAATCCTCCTACCTCAACTTCCTGACTTCTGCTGCCACTTTTTTTTTTTTTTTTTGCTTTGCTTTGTATTAATAGTATTTAGTATAAAGACTTGACCATTGTAGGAACATAAAATTAGTTGAAGGAATGCATGAATACCACAAGGCAAAAACTAATGAAAATTTACTCTTGGTAATACTACATGGCACGTGCTTTCAGTCTATTATAATATTTAAAACTCAAAATATTTCCTATGTTTCTTCATTTTAAGTAGAGAAAGTAAGGTTTGGAAAAGAGTAAATGCTGAGATTTCCTTTAACCATTTTCCTTCTTGGTCTGAGTATATGTTCTCCCACAATATCTTGATTACACATTCAAAATCCCACACCCATGATATAATTTGTCTGCATGCTCAAGGTTTCTGAAATAACATAGTTGATTCAGAAACACCTGAAAGCTGGTTTAAATATTTCATCCATACCCAGAGAGTCTAATTTGGTAGTTCAATAGTAGGACTCAATTACATCCGTAGATAGCAAATTTCAGGTGACACTGATGGTATTGTAGAGACTGTATTTATCACTTCAGAATTTTTATGATCTTCAAACAGAGTTAGAAAAGAAAAGAAATGGTAGAGTTACAATGTTTAGTGGAAGACCATGAAGTATTTTACCATTAGGGGAAAGAAATCCTCATTCCAGTAGGCTGATCTCTAGTATTCTAAAGTGTACAAGTGTTTCAGACAATTAGTAATTATATAATGCAAAGGAACCAGCAACACTGAAACTTAAAATATATATTGGAAAATTGGTTGCACGGGCTGAGAAATCTTGATTGGTCGTATGAAAGAAAGAAGAATTATTTACGTGAAATTTTTATATTTGTGCCTAATTATAATTACCATACAGTCAAACAATGCTCATGTATTCCTTTAAATATGTATCAGAATACCTTTGTTGCAAGCTTTTGTGAGATTAGAACAAGATCTTTATGACTCTCTGTCTTTTTAGATTAGTGTCCTAGAACCACATAGACATTTGATCACAACTTGAAAACAATGAATGATTAACATAACTCCAATTGACTTATTTAAGGTGGTTGACTTTGTATTGTTCTATCTTCTATTGGAAAAAATACTGGTATGTACTTTCTAGAAGGTAATTTGGCAACTCTGAGAATGACGACTGATTTTTCAGGGAAGAACATAAAATACTGTGTGCTCTCCTTGACACTTCACATACAATCTCAAACAACAGAAAAAGAAGCCACAATTGTTCCACTGGAGTGTATGGCTTATGTCCCTACAAAAACAGGCTCTTCCAGTCCATGAGCTAAATGATAAACCTTGCCTTTTTTGTTCAAAATATTTTCCAAGATTTCTACCAAAATAATAGTATTTCCCACTTGCTTATTCAATCTATATATCCCTTCTTAATAATTCTCTTGATTGTTTTAAATATTAACATTTAGGCAAATGTATGAAACTCAGCGCATTGAAGCAAAAATAGACATACAGCCAAATCAAAGTAAACCAACTTTTTCTATAAATTTCAAGGTTCAGGAAATTCCTCTTTAACACAATATAAATAGAATTTATATTGATATACGTAATTGTTAGGCTAAACCAGATTGACTGTAGTTAAATCATCAGCTCTGCCATTACCAGCAGTGGAATCAGAGGCTAATTTGCTTAACCTTAAGACCTGATATAAGACACACATTCATCAGAAAAATAAGGATAATACCTGTTGCATAGGTTTGGTGTGAGTATGCATTTAAGAGTGTACTACATTAAACCTAGAGGAAGGAGAATATTCACTTTTCATTATTACTCTTTAACACTGATAATAAAAAATAAAAATATTAAGAGGGCCGGACATTTAGCTCAGTAGCTCTGCCGCCTGCCTCGCAAGCGCAAGGTCCTGAGCTCGATTCCCGGTACCAAAAACATATATATATATTAAGAGCAACAGTGATAGTGACTTTCATTGACATATGAAAAAAAAGACCAGCATGTGTTGTATTTTATAAGCCTCAAACATCAAAGTACTGTAAATTGTGCTTATAGTTTTTTATAAACTCCATTTTTAATTCTACCTTTTAAATTATCAAAGATATTGTCCTTTTTCATCCATGTAGTTTAAAAAAATGTTTAAGAATTTGGGGGTAATTTACCTGCTGCACAAAATAACAAAGGTTCTTTCCATACCCAGTTTCACAGTTCATGCTTGGTTTGGTGTTTTTTGGAGAAGGGAAACTATTATGATGTTCAAATGGCAATGGTGCTTTTGTCAGATGGCCCATTAGTCAGCATCCTCAATGTGAAACGCTGGACATGGTCCACACAGCTGCCATTTAGCATTCTCACCCATGAAAAGAAAAGTTAAAGGAGAATGGAAACTTGCTATTTTTCTGTTTCAAAAATAAAACAAGGTTAGTAAAACTGTCATAGAGTCACTTTTCTCAGAAAAGCATTGGCTGCCATCCCAAAGGGGAATTGAATTGTAAGTGGAAATCTTCCTCATTGATTTTTTTTCCCCATTGATTTTTGCAGGACAAAGCAGAACAGCTGAGGACAAACTAGACCAGAAGTTGAAACCAAACTGTAAATGAACATCGAGGAACTCACATTAATATTGTCATTTTTTTCCTTGGATATACAAAAGAAATAATTAAAGATATGATTTGACTGTTAAATAGCTAGCTAAAGTTTGATTCAAAGTTTTTAATTAAAGTATTTAATTCATGTACCTCACTCCTTGTTATGGCTTGTGTCTAGATGTCTCCCCAAAGCTTCATTCAGTTGCACATGAAGTTTTTTCAGAGGTAGCTGAATCTATTGTGTGTGATTGATTCATGGTGCAATACTAGAATCAAGAGCACTGGGATTAAGGGTCTGAGTGCTACCTGCCCCCTGCCATGTGCCACCCTGCCTAATTCCAGCCAATTATAAACTAAAACCTCTACAAACTATGAGCTAAATAAACCTTTCCTCTTTTAACTTTGGGTGTCAGGTATTTTGTCTCAGCAACAAGAGAAAAATAACTAAGACACTCCTATCATATCGATTTTGGATTTGGAATTATAGACATATGACCACAGCCACAGTTGGCATATTGGAATATACTCATGCAGGGTGACTTTGTTTCCACTAAGTCAGTTCACATTCTTTTGGATTTAAGTGGAAATCATGAACTGATTGAGATTCAGTCAGACTGGAGAGAAGAGTGGAAGAGAAGAGAGAAGAGAGAAGACTAGAGAGAAAGGCAAATAATGGTGCTGAGTACAGGTACAATCATGTCGTACCTCATGAAAACTGTAATTTGGCAAGATAATACCACAAATAATGGTATTGTTGTTATTAAACATTTATTCTCAAGTATAATACTTCAAAGACTGAGAGAGACATTGTGTGATTAAATTAGTTAAGTAATGAAATCAATCCTAGGAATAAGAGAAGGATTAAGAGTTATCAGCTGTTTCTTCTTCAGAGTATCTCTTCACTAGCTTTTATCAGATGGAGAACATTTTCCAGTGAAATTCCTAATGGAAAGTGCCTGTGCTTATATTGTTTTGAGTAATTTTCTACATCAAGTTAGATAGAATCAAGTGACAGAAACTTCCTATTTGGGTAAATATCTTTTAAAAGTAAACAGAAAAACATGGTTAGGAATGCTAAGAACAGCTGAAAGTTAAAACTGAAATAAATTTTAACTATAAAATAAAGGATAATTTTATGAGTAACAAAAGAGTAATTTTTCCTACTACTTGAGAAAGCCTGCCACCAAAGAGTTATAGTTGAATTATCAGTAAAGAAAGCTGAATAAACTAAACAATACTGCCTAACAATTTTTGTGGGAAATTCATAGATCTAATTGCAAACATAAAGAAGCATATTGATGGGAAACTCATGTAAAAACTGAGGAAACAATCAAATTTTATGGTGAAAGGCCACATGATTTCACAGAAAAGTGAGCTGAGATAATATTCAGGTATTCAGAAAATAGGTGCTAGCTCTCCAAAATTATTTGAATAAATATCATAAACAGTAAAAAATTAAATTCTAGAAATGAAAAAACAGGTGTGGTTATTCCACTCAGTGACAGTGTGGTTGTTGAAAAATATAAAATGAAAGTTTCACATACTTCAGCAGAACACTGTGTAAAGTAAGAAGCTCAAAACATATTTAGAGTGAAGAAAATTAATATAGAAATACAAATATATGGCACACACCTACAGCCCACACATTCAGGTGACTGAGATATAGGGAATGCATGAATTCAAGGCCAGCCTTGGTTACACAACAAGATTCTATCTCAAAAAAAAAAAAGAAGAGGAGAGGAGAGCAGGAGGGAGGGAGGGAGGCAGGAAGGGTGTGAAGGAAAGAGGGAAGAAAGGGAGGGGGGAGGAAAGGGAGGGAGGGTGAAAGGAAGGAAGGAGAGAGGGAAGGAAGACAGGAAGAGAAAGGAAGGAAGAAAGAAAGAAAGAAAAGACAAGAAAGAAGGAAAATTATAAATCTACAAACACTGCTATTTGAGCTAATAAATAATATTTACTTGAATGGAAATTATTATTGTCAATATTTAAAATATCTTTCACTGGGCCTCTATTGTTTGGTAAAACAGCTAAATCAACTGTTTAACCATAGTTTAGTTGTTGTGTGCATGATTAAGATCTTAATCACACAGCATATAGTTTGAATGTTCACTTAAAATATAAAACCATTGAGTCCTACCAATATTTACTCTTTTATTCCAAATGCTTAGTGACTATTAGATTTTTTTTCAGATATTATGGGTATAGCAAAGAACAAACTCCATGAAGAAATGAAACTTAACATATCTATTCCAAAGGAAAATAAGGCAAGATAGTGGAAAAGACCCATGGGGTTCTATTTCCTATTGGTAGACCAGGGAACTCCTCTCTGAAGAGATGACATTGGAACAGAATACTTCATAAAGGAAGGTGAAGCTGGGAGAAAATCCAGTTGGGAGCTTGTGGCCATGGCCTTGGCATAGACTATTAGGACCACTGTTGATGGACTGGTGGATGCAGGGTGGTGAGGATGGAGAGGAAGAGTCAACTTCAAGAAAGATTTATAATTCAGGAAAACAGTCCTTAAAAGTATTATGCTACTGGTAGCATTTGCCTTGATTTTCTCCCTGAACATCTAAGGCAAATTTCCGATGAAGCAGAAAGAAAATTTTTTTCATGCAAATCTAGAATTTAATACTAAAGATCTGCCTTCAACATGGTAGAAAAATCAGATTTTTGACTGCCAAAAGAGTAATTGTCAATGTTCTTCTCATCCTTAGCAGAAAGCCATGATCAGTGAAGTCATGATCAAAACACTTACTAAGAAAGAACTGTGTAAAAGACAGACTCAATTACAAACAGGTAAACTACCTCTAAATACTACTCTTAGGATTCCACACTCCTAAGGGCAGAGAAGGTGAGCCAATCCAGGGCCCAGGAAGAGGCTCCCCTGCCGCCATTTCATGCTCCTAGGGCAGAGAAGGTGAGCTGCACAGGCACCAGAAGCACCCCCCCCCCTGCCCCGCGGTGGAAATGAGAAGACATGTAAACAAGCCTGAAAAACAGACTTCCAGATCACCTACAGCAACTGCAAAGGGAAATGAGATGGAACATCTGTTACTGAACAACCTGGACTCCCTGAACTGGCAATGAAAGAGGATCTCGAAACAATGAAATCAGAAATAGTTTCTCAGATGACAGCAGAGATTCTGCCCATAGTGCAAGACATGATTAATAAATCTAGAGAGGACACAGATAAAAAAAATAGAGGAGCTGAGACACATGATGGAATCCCAACATCAGAAACAAATGTAATCCATAAAACAGATGCAAACAGATTTCCAGGAGATTAAAAAATCCATCAAAAGTCTGCGCAGCAGAATGAACCAATGTGAGGATAGAATTTCAGATATAGAAGATAAGATTGCAATTAGTGACAAGGAAAAGAATTGCTTTAAAATTGTAAGGGAACATGAGAAATCAATCCAGCAGCTGCTAGGTGATGCAAAGAAGAATAACATGAGACTGATTGGAGTCAATGAAGAAAGAGAAGAGAGTGCAGATGACATAAAAAAGCTGTTCACAGAAGTGATGGCAGAAAATTTCCCAAGCAGGAGACAAGAACTTGACATACAGATAAGTGAGGCATATAGGACTCCAGCTAGCCTGGATCAAAAAAACTCTACACATAGACATATAATAGTAGGATTCCAGAAATCCAACAGAAGAACAAAATTCTACAAGCAGTGAGAGAAAAGAAACAAATCACATACAAAGGAAAGCCCATCAGAATCACAGCAGACTTCTCAATGCAAACCCTCAAGGCAAGAAGAGCTTGGAGTGATGTATTTCAAGCCCTAAAGGAAAACAGCTTCCAACCCAGATTGATGTACCCTGCAAAGCTATCTTTCAAACTTGATGGAGAAATAAGATACTTTCATGATAAAGAGCACCTTAGGAACTTCATGAATACCAAACTGGAACTCCAAAAAATTTAAGACAATACCCTAGGAAAAGACAGTGAGGATCACAACCCCAGGAAACCCAGCAGAATGAATCCATTGGGCGTGACAAATTAAACGCAAAGGGGAGAATCCAACAAAAAGATAAAGTCATGACAAGGCTTTTAAAACTTTGAACTTCATCTCCCTAATGAGTATAGAATTCAATATTGTTATTGTTATTGATTAGTATTTTTCTAATTCTAGTGTTGCACACCTTTCCTTGAGCTGTACTGGCTATTTATCATCTTCTTGTGTCTACTTTTTAATTGGATTGTCCATTAATGAGCTGGAAGAGTTCTTTATTTATTCTGGTCATAGGTTATATGCATTGTAAATATGGTCTGTTTAAGGACTACTTTTCAGCTTAATGATGTCATTTAAAGTTCTAAATTTTGATGGAATCTCATTTATCAATTTTTTTCTTTTATACATCATGTTTTCTGTATCCTAGGAAATTCTTGCCTACCCTAAATTCATAAACATTTTCCCTTATAATTCCTTCTTAAAGTTTTATACTTTTAGACTTTCATAATTAGGTTCATAGATCCCTTCAAGTTATTTTCATATATGGAAATAAAGAGTTGAGGTTAATTTTTTATATACGGATACCAGGTGTTCCAGTGCTGTTTGCTGAAAACACTATCTCTTTCTCAGCTCTTGAATTGAGTTTGTATTATATAAAATGCTAATGTTAAATAATCTTTCAAAACTCAGTGGACTATATATGTGTGGTTCTATTTCTAGATTCTCTGTTTTATTCAAATGATCTCTATGTCTTTCCGTACACCAACACTGCGTTGATTACTGTAGCTTTAGAGGAAGTCTGAAAATTAGGTACTAAACATCTTCCAACACTGTCTTTTTTGTGTTGTTTTGTTTTTCTACTTTTCTAGGTCTTTTGTACTCCTACACAACTTTTAAATTTCAATATTCAATTCTTCATTTATACCAAGTATACATAGACCTGAATTTTTATATATACCTTGTGTTTTCTAATCCTGCTAAATTCAAATACAAGCTCTCAGGGCTCCTAGAGATTTTTCAGTATTTTCTCTGTAGATGATCATTTCATCCACATATAAAGACTTTGCTTCGACCTTACCAATCCTATCCTAATTGTGTCATTTTAGTGCCAGATTATTTTGGTGTGGGCCTATGTTTCAATGTTTAATGGGCAGATGAAGAGTAAGCATATCTGCTCTTGTTCCCCACCTTAAGGAGAAATCATTGTATCTTCTCCATTCATATAAGGCGTTTTTGCTGGATGTATGGAGTACATGTCTTTGATCTGTTGAGAAGGTTCTGTTCTACTTCTAATCTCCTGGTAGCTTTTACCATGAACAGCTGTAGAATTTAGTCCAGTACTTTTTCTCCAACTGCTGACAGGACCATATGGCTTTCTCCTTTCCTCTGTTAAAATGATGACTTTTGGAGGTGGATCTTCCAATGCTAAACCAACACTGCCATCCCTATAACAAAACCACTTTCTACATCCTGCCAGATCTGACTTCTAAGAGTTTGTTTTGTTAAACAAATTTCTATGTTCATACTTTTTTCTTCTGTTATCTTTATCCAGTTTTAGGATTAGCACAATATTGAGTTCCTAAAATGAGGGGAGAAGTGTTTCTTCTTTTTTCTGCTTTAATTGTTTGATATAATTTATCAGTTAAAATGTTTATGAGCCTGCTACTGTCATATAGGTAGGTTTCCAAGCTAGGAATATACTTTCTTTAATAGGTGGTATTCAAATTTTATATTTCCTCCAGAGTTAGTTTCATTAATTTGTCTTCCAAGGTACTTCTTAGAAGTTGTCAAATTTATTTCATGAAAGATTTTTGTAATATGCTTTCTATATCCTTTTAAATTCTGTAAAATCTGTGGTAATGTCTCCTAGATCTTGATATTGTAATTTTTAAAATGTATAATTGATATTGTGTAATAGGATGTAAAGGTCTAAGGAGCAGGGGAATTGGGTGGGGTAGGGGAAAGGAAAGAAGGGAAAAGAAAAAATATGAGAAAAGGAAAAAATGGAAACAAAATCTTTCCAAATAGGGAAGGGTGAAGGGGGTGAAGGGAGGGCAGGGGAAGGGGAAACAAAATAAAAACCAAGATACTCATGTAAAGGTACAAGATCCCAATGATGTAAGTAAATGTATTTTATACCTAAAATGTACCAATAAACTTAATGGGGGAAAAATACTACTCTTATATTATATTATATTAATTATTCTAGGAAAGAATATAGCATATACTGTGATTTGAGCTATGGAAAACAAAAGGTAGCATAATTTTCTCTACAGTGTTAACTGCAGTAAACAATAGCAAGATACTCAGAGTTTATCTGAAATACTTATACATTTTACTCAGAATGTTGCTTTAAATTCATTAGGCTTGGTATATAATTTTCCTGAAAGATTAAACTCCTGTGCATCAAAGTTCACATGTCATTTTCCTAGCTTAATGTAATCAATAACTGAGGACCTCTACATGCCAAACACAAATCGTTCCGAAATTTTCATAAAATAATGAAAATATTTTATTAACTTAGTCTGTTGTCTTCCCAAGATGGATAGATGCACTGAACTGGTGCCCAGATAACAGTCATGCTTTTTAAATTTGTACTTTCTAATCCTACAAAAAAAAAAAAATATATATATATATATATACACATACATATATATGTATGTATTTGAAATGCCAAAGAGACTGACTAAGCTTTGAAAATCATAAAGCAAACAATTCAAAGAAAGTATATGTTTTCCCTGGAACACTGCTTAGCTGGCATGTTGTCAGCAAACAAAATGAAATTCAACGTTATCATTTATGACAGAGCACACAACATGATAAAGAGAAAGGAACTTAAACTGAATAAAGAAATGATACTAAAAAGCCTCAGCCAATTTGTGGCTGCACTTTAGGGCTGGAGAAGGCTTTCAGCATTCTTCTTCTCAACAACTGTTTGTTACCAGCCCAGTCAGAGGAGCAACGAGCCCTATTGCTATTATTAAAAGCTGAATGAACGAAAGAAAAACAGAAAACTTCATTACATGCTGCCAAAGGTTTCAGTTCATTATGAATATCTCCACTTAGCAACCAACAATCCAATAATGGTATTATGTGTCCAATAATATATCTAAGTATATCTATTGCAAATAATCGTGTCTTGGCATATGATAAATCTGTTGCACAGAGAAACTTTTGAACTCAAACATGTTCACTTTAGTATTCATAAAATTTGACTAGTTGAAATAAATCAGTACTGGATGAAACTTTACAGAGTCAAACACTAACATAAAATATCTGAAATATTTACCTTTATTTTTTTTCAGTCTATAGATACCTTCCTATATCCATTCTTTGTCAGTGTTGATAAACTAAGCTCTGCTTTTCTGTCCTCACTCATCTAGATCCACCTTGTTTATCCCTCATAAACATGTTTCTTATAGATTTGCATTCCTGGCCTCTCTCTTCTCTAAAACACCCCCTAATACACTTTCATATCATTGTTGCATTTGGTGTTTTGTTAGGTCTGCTGTACAAAAAAAAAAAAAAAAAAAAAAAAAAACTTAGACCCTTTGGCCTCTTCTGCTCTTCCCCCAGTATTCAGTCTAAAGTATTTTTCCTCTTTTTTTTCTTTCTAATTTCTCATAGAGATGCCTCCCAGAAAAATTTTAACTCAAAAAAAAATGTAAACGACATCAATTGTCAACAGGTATCACTGATGATCCTTGTGTGCTGTTAGCATTTCAGTTTAGTTTACAATGGTAACTGTGCTCTCAGTGTAGAAGAGTAATAGCAATCAAGAAAGAAAGGTAAAGTTCAAATGTCCATGTAGAATAAGGAAATAAAATTTTCAGAAACACACATGTAACATATAATGAGGAAGTGATGGGAGGTAATATTAGGAGAAGAGTTTACCATATGAGGAGAAAATTTAGGATGAGTAATATGTTACCAGAGCTTCCACTTTTTGGGAAAAAACAGATGAATTTATAATGGGAAGAAAGCAATGTCTTCCCCTCACCCATCAGGGGGTTCATGGCTGAGAGCTCTATAATAAAAGACAGATTAACAAAAGCATACAAATTTACTTAAGTTTTACTTAGCATGGGAGCCATCAAAAATAAAGATACAAAGGAACAGGTAAACCTGTGTACAGGGTTGTTTTTTTTTCTGTGCTCATATTTTTATGTTAAGTGTGATGAAGAAGTTAACAGCAGTGCAAGAGTATAGTTGAATAAAGAAACTTACAGGGGAATTGAGCACAGCTTGTTTGTTCAGACTGCTTACTGTGTCTCTGTGGCTACAGAGACGTACTAGTCAGCTTTGTGTTACCAGAGCAAATATCTGACATAATCAATTTAAAAAGGGAAAGCTTCGTTTTGGCTTAGTCTTGGAGATTTCAGTCAATACTTGCCTGGCCCAGTTCTTTTGTGCCTGTGCCAAGGCAGCACATTAGGATGGGACCACATGGAGGAGAGGGCTGCTCTCTTATGGTAGCCAGGAAACAAAAAGAGAAGAGGCAGCAGTGTCCCAGTATCTCTTTCAAGGGCACACACCCAATGGCCTAATTTCCTTCTATTGGGCTTCATCTCCTAAAGGTTCCACCACTTGCCAGTAGTTCCAAGGGATGCAGCCCAAGCATTCAATGCATGAATCATTGGGAGACAATGAAGATCCCAAATACAGCTAGAGACAAGGATATCCCTTTCCTCAGGGTAGAGGGAGGGCCTCTCTGAATGGAGGGGCTAATGACCTTAGAGAAAGGTCAGATAATTCTTTCATGGTCTCCTTCAGTGGAGAAGGGCAAGTGAAGATTAGAGAGATTGTCCTACTTCTGCTGTTTTCTCAAATGCCATTATGTCATATTTGTGATTAGCATATATTGAACTCCATCAAATTACATCAATTGAATTGGGTAAATATGATTGAGAAAGTAAAATATATTTTGATCAGTGATAGACTAAGGCATAGTTAAGGCCTAGTTTCTGGAGAGGGCAATGAGATCATGCAGGATGAGAAGGGATTTATGCTGTATTAGAAGAAAAACTTTGAACCCAAGAGTATCTGCCCATAAATTGTGCTGCAAACCTGACCTAGAAGATCTTAAGAAAATCAAGCTTTCATAGTTCCGTGGGACTTTCCAGACCTGTCTTCGGCCATCAGTACTATACACGGAAAAAAAACTGAGAGGAACAGATTCCAAAAATATTCATGTATGATCATATTTTTCTCCATTATAAATGAGCATACCACTTATTATCCAAACAAAGAAATTTTTGAGAGAGGGAAAAAATATAAACAATTAAACTGGGATGATAAAAGCCATAAATTTCAACTGTCTTGAACAAACCACACTTGTTAACCCTGTTTTTTAGGACTCTAGAATTTCTGGGTTCTAAAAATTTATCCCACTTATGCCCTTGTACACATTATCCTCTAAAGATTACCAGTCATAACTTTTACTCACGGCTTCTGGGAACTCCATGCAGACGTGGCTGGCTGAGAAGAGGCCTTCTCCCACCTAACCAATCTTTTTAAAAATATCTTAGCTCTGTATTTTCTCTCTCGTTCATTCCATGTTCTCCGTTTGCTGGCCTAATATCTCTTCTGGACCATTGTTTGGACATCTTGCTGGATATACACCTCCGGCCCCCATTCAACCACTACAAACCCATCCCCTCAAATTGCACCAAGTGATGGTATGATCTCAGGATTTGTTTTGTCACTGCACTACTGAAATGGCTTCAGTGAACACCCGTGCTTATATTACAAAAACCAAGCTTCCCTCCATAGTGTTGCACAGAAATCCCCACAACTACCTCATCAGTCCTTGCCTGCCTTAACTTCACCAAAAGGCAGCATCGTAGCTTGTCATTTCCCCACCACTCCAGATGCTCCTATATATTTTGCTCCTCCCATGCCTCTGCCTGACCCTGTCTCATACATCTTCAGACTAACTTCTGCAAAGCCTCTGTTTGTACCTACACGTTTCTATCTGCATTTATGACATTGTATTAAATTGATACTTTTGTGTCTTTCATTACAAAATGAGTAACTGGGAAGTAATATGCTTCACTGTCTTTATGTTTTCAATAGCAATATGTGTTCATTGACTGTTGAATAAATATTGGGTTAATTGTGGATTTAAATTACATTGCATTGATCACATAATTAGGTATAATATCAATAGGTACTATGTACTGTTTCCAAAAAGAAAAAAACACTTCAAGATCTTTCCTAAAATTGTCCTTTTCTGTCCCTTGAGAAGGTGGATGGTGGTTATTCTTTAAATACCCTGTTCAAGCTTACATTTGCTGTTGTGGTTTCTGGTTTTGTTTTGTTTTTTCGGTCATGTTTCACTGCAGGCTAAATAATTTTAGGGTGTCCTGTTTGTCCCAGTAGAACATGTGCTTTCTAAATATCTATTTTATGTTTCTGAAAACAGAAGAAACTGAACTCTTCTTTATTTTGATTAGTAAAGCACAATTGCCAGTATAAGGATGAGACTCACTAAGAAGGAAATCTCCTATTTCCACACACACCAACACACTTTTGTCAGGTAAGGTCTAAAACCGGATGTTTTTGTTTTCTATCAATTATGTTAATAACAAGTCACAGCTATAGCAAAAGAGTCTCTAAAATATGACACTGACGGTCAAGACCTGAGCAGGAGGCTACTCAGCTTACTATTAGGGAAATTTTTTACTACTACTTCTGACACTTTAAAAAATTTTTAAATTAAATTTTATTGGTACATTTTAGGTATACAATATAATGACATTCATCATTGGAAATTTGCACCTTTACATAATCTCTCTTGGTTCTTATTTTTCTCCCTTCCCCTGCCCTCCCTTCCACCCCTCCATTCCTCCCTACTTACAAAGACTTTGTTTCCTTTTTTTCATTTTCTCATATTAATTCCATTCCCTTCTTTCCTTTCCCCTACCCTGCCCACTTCCCCTTCCCCTTTGCCCCTTTTCTTCCTATTTCACATTATCTATATTATACCTTTTAATCCTTATTTACACTTTCAGTTTGACACTTTAAAATTAATTGAATAGAGAAAGGGAAATGTTAATTATGATGAATGAGCCAATGTCAGTGAATACTTGGGCTGATATTGTTCAAGAAATATGAGCTCCCTCAGTTAACAAGAATGGACTTTCTACCTGATCAAAGGATAACTACTAACTGCTGTTTATTGATTAGGCAAAAGAAAAAAAGTGAAATTGGCTACAGATTAGATAAGTAAATGTAACTATCATCAAGGAATCCATTGTGGGATAGGAGGCCACAACTGGGAGGTAAAAGTATTGAGAAGGGATGAGAGAAAAAAGATATAAAATAAACAAATCAGTTCTAATCTTATGTAATATTTCTAAGGATCAATTTATATGTTTGGAAATGTGGCTTGCAACTCAGTGCCTATATTTTTAGTACCTATCCTACTAAAGCCATGTGTAATCATGAAGAAATATAGCACCTTATAAATGCAATCAAACTGCTTAGAGCATCATTTTCTGTGTCTATTAGCAGTGTTATTCAAAAGTCATATGATAAATATTACCAATGGATGTCAGAGAAGGAAAGGAACACTATTATTAAGAGCTTAAATTGGTAAAGTATTTCTGAGGAACATTTTGGCCTATTATTCAGAGCTTCAAAAATTTATACTGTAGATGAATCATTACAAAACTGCAAATCAAAGCCACAACACGATACCTTCTTACACTCATTAAGGTGTCTTACACACACATATATACACATGCATGTACATATAAGAATATAAAATGGTAAGAACTTAAAATGGTGCAACACCTATAAAAAAACACTATCGTATTTCCTAAAAAAATTAACAATAGAGTTGCAATATGATCCAATACTTTCACCTGTGGGTGTATCTCAAAGAATTTAAAACAGAGACTCAAAGAGATATTGTACATAAATGTTTGTAGCAATATTATTGGCAGTAGCCAAAACATAGAAGTAAGCCAGATGTCCATCAGGATAAACAAAGTGTGACTTTTACATGCAATGCAATATTATTTCAGTGAGAAACAGGAAGGAATTTTACCACATACTGTAACATAGATGGAACTTGAGGACATAATGCTGAGATGAATAATCCAGTAACAAAAGAACAAAAGCATTATTATTCCAGTCATAGAGACTTTCGTTGAATGATAGTTGCTAGGTGCTTGGAAGGAGGGAGAATGAGCAGTTAGTGTTCAACAGGAACTCAGGTTCAGTTTTGCAAGATAAAAAGTCCTGCAGATGGATGGTAATGGTATGAGCACAAAACCATAAATTCACTTAAGCCCTAACACTTAAAACCTTACACACTTAAAAATTCACTTGAGCTCTTCTACACTTAAAAATGGTTAAGATAGTAAATCTTCATATGTATTCTGTCACAATTTTAAAAGGAAATTTAAGTCTATTTCTCTTATGAGATTTATCCTTGGGAAATCACATGAAAGCATATATATCTCCACAAAAAAAGATTTTCTTTATTTCACTGTTCACTAATAAAAAATAGAAATAATCTAAATAATAGAAATCTAAAAAATAGAAATAATCTAAATATCCACTAATAGGAAATTGGTTAAACATATTGCTGTACATTCACACATAGAATGCCATGTAACTATTAAATAAAAGCATTTGCATGTATATTTGTTAACACAGAAAGATGGCATGAGATATTGAGATTTAAAAACATTTCAAAGCAACATGGATGAACTGATCTCATTGTCTAAAATTTTTTAAAATGCACACAAAAATATTTCTGTCCTCTACCCACCTCTACACACACATGCACACACACACACACACACACACACACACACACACACACACCTAGAAAGATACACATCATAAAGTAAAACTATGAGTAATTTTATTGAATGGTGGGTTATGGGTGATATTTGCCCTTCTATTATGAGGGGGTTTTCCCCAGTAATTCTTTCAGTATGAACAACATGTATTTGGATATTTGCAGAAATATAAGGTTATATTCATTTTTAAGTTATTACCATTGTGAAGTCTCATTGACAAAGAAATGAGACCCTTTAAGGCATAAAAGGTAATCTGAAATAGGTAGGCTGAGAAACCTATTGATTATTTTTCAGTGGTCCTCTAGGTATCAGAAATCCAGAAACTATGAATTTTATTCAAGTTTTGTCATGGAATTTTCATGCATTTTTTTCACCCAAGGAGTATTCTTCAGAAAATCTTATCCTTGAGGCTGGAAAGATGATTGATTACTCTTGTGCCCGCGGATAGATAATGGCAGGATCCTAAGCATGGAGTAAGTTGGTGTTCAGCAGACTTTTCTCAGCTCCTCGAGAGTCTGGCTACCCAGGGAACAGCTTTTCACCAGTTCTTCCCTTTTCTCATCCAAGTCCTGCTAGCACAGATTGACCCCCACAATGCAAACCCAACTGACGTTTAATTCTCTGCTGGCAGCCACCCAACACTATCTGGACCTGCAGGTCTCACTAAGGAGAGGACTTCAACATTTTTCCTGTGGCTTTTATCAGCTGTTTTCAAGCTGTTGAAATGATCTTGGCAATAGCATTCAAAGTGATCTCTCACTCCTTTTCTCTAGTCCTTTGAAAGGCAGCTTCCAGTCTGCATTTAGGTTTATCTTCAGCCCTGGTGTGTATGAGGCCTACAGAAGCTATCAATCAAACCAAATTTAGGAAGCTCTTTTGTGAAAGCACTTCAAGGCATTGAAAATCAATGGAGAAATAAATAAGAGAGAAACAAATGTTTAAGCTCAATTAAATGAAGGAGTACACGGTTTTGCCTGAAAGTGTACATATATTTAGAGAAGGGGTTTAGCAGGAATACAATCTGTCTCAAGTTGCCTTCTCTTTGAACCTAGCTTCAGTGTGTCAAAACCAATAACAGCAATAGATTGGGGGAAATTTGCTTATAAAAAGAAAAGAATTTCTGCTTTAAAGTTCATATTCTGTGGAGAAATGTTGAGTTTATTTAAGGAATAGCCATTTTGTTGAGTAAAAATCATTAGGATATTTTTTAGATGTGCATAGATGAGAAGCTTAATCTATCAAATTGCTCATATAATAAAGAAATGTAGTTCACTCCCCCACAGCTAGAAAAACAGGAGAAGAGTATTGGCTAAGGAGAAGCCTGCTAATAGGACAGTGATAAAGCACACGGGGTGGGGGCGGGGGGGATGACAGAGAAATTCCTTGTATTGGTGAAGCCTGGAATTTTTTTCTGTGTTGGTCTGGTTTGCTTTGGTTTGGTTTGAGTACTGGGATCAAATTCAGGGCCCTATGCCTGCTAGCAAGCTTTGTACCACTGAGCTATAACCACAGCCTGAGGCCTGGGAATTTTTTAAGGAATTGTCATGTATTCAAATTCTGCTGTACTGTTGGGTTCCCCATGTTACTCGCATCCTCAGTACGTGTATGTGGCACAGAGAGGCCATATGTTAAAGATGCTCTGAAGAATGAGGGGAGGAGGGCTCCATGTGTTAAGCTTTCTGCGGGCCGGGGATTCAGCTCAGTGGTTTCGCCGCCTGCTGCACAAGCGCAAGGACCCGAATTCGATCCACGGTACCAAAAAAAAAAGTGATACCTGTTAGGCTTTCTGCAAGTGACAAAGAGGGGAGTAACTGCCAGAAGACCACAGAAAAGCAAGCTGTGCTATGGGCCCAGAGTGGAGAGAGCTCTAATTCTATTTTCCCAAAACCTACCAGAGAAAGATGTAGAGGGGGAGGAAACAGGCTGGATCCAGCCCGTATGTGCACAGGGACATCCAGCTGGCAGTTCTGTGAGTTCCAACAGGCTTCACAGAGCAACTACACTGGGCCACATAGTTTGCATCCTTTAGGGCAGGTACTATGAAGGTTCTCTACTTGGCCTCTCCTCCTCCCTACAAGCAGCCATCCCCATATTCAGGAACTCCCTCATGCCAGACTTAGACCCAACATGGAACTTCCTGTCTGATGGCAGAGCCACCATATTCTTTTAGTGTGAAGCCACCATGCCACCTACCACAGGAAGTGAAAATGGCCTGGTGTGTTTCACTGGCCTCTTGCGACCAAGATGCTAGAAACTCTTGAGGGTAGAGCCATTTCCCTTTTCTATCCATATCTCCACAGCAACCACCATCCTCATCCCAAAAAACTGTGCTACAAATGACTTGTTGAATAAAAGACGAGTTCAGGAAAGAAAAGTCTGATCTTACCATTCTAAAACTGAATATCTATGCCTAATTTTTTCTTGATCAGCTCTAGAACAGGAATTTCACACTGAATAGAACTGATAAAGTCCACATTAAAAGAAGCTTTTCCTGACTTAAAAATTAATACAAGTAATCCACATTCTTATAGAAAAATTAGAAATCGAAGATAAGGAAAGAGAAAAAAAATGAAGCTAGCCTAATCCCAATACCTAGAGATAAACTGTATTAAGGCTTTGACACAGGGCACTGTATTGCAAATAACTGCATGAAGCAGTCGCCTTTCCGACAAGCAGGCGGCATGGGCAGAGAGCTGAGCTCATGCAAGCGCCACCCCCAGCACAGCTGTGTGGACCAATGTTGTGCATTTGTAGGGGCTGACCAGAATCACCAGAGGAGGCCCGCTGTAACAACTGCTGCTAAAACAAAGCTAAATTAGAAGAAGTACAACTACAACTACAGCAACTAAAGCAGACTAAAACAAACTGTAAGTGGAACCACCTTCAGGGTTTTTTTCTGCATAAAGTTAGGAGAAAGTCTTTTTGGATTAACTAAACTGATGTATTTCATGAATAATTTTTTAAGAGAGATTTGATCCCCATTTCTATCCCCTGATTTACCTAGCTTACTGCTAATCTAGCACAGCAGTAATAAAATTAGACTGTATTTGAAAATAAACTGTTTTCATTTGTTCTTCAACCTGGATCCATTGCATAAATCATGCTGTAAGTACTTTTCTAACACATGAATGTTTGCAACTTAGCTGGCTTAATTTTTATATTATGTCCCAAGTGTATAAAGGGTGGGTAGTTCACAGAGAATGATGACTACTTTTGGAAAAGTTCTTCACAGGAGAACTGCTATCCTCAATGGTATATCTTTAATGCTTAAGAATTACAGTCAGAAGACCCAACATAAGGCCTGCGAGCAATACTAAGGCCCTTATAAGAGCGCAGCTCCAGATTTTGTGGCTACTCCTCTATTTTTTTTTTCTCATTGGAATTTGTGGTTTCACATTCATCATCGACAGATAACACCAATAAAAATATTTAGAGGATCTCCCAGCTAACTTTAAAAAATTATTTTAAGAACATCTATATCCCATTTTAATAACCACAATTTATTGTACCATTGTATCAAGAACTCTACTCATTTTCTCATTAACTGAATCTGCAAGTTGATATTGTTATCATTTTGTCTACAGACCAGAGGCTGAGTTTCAGAGAGGGTAAATGACCTGCTTATTAAAGAATTCATGTAGCTACTCATACAGCTAAGTAGCAGAGCCTTGATTTGAATGTTAGTGTTTATTATTTAAAATCTATCTTCTCACTATGTTCTGGAATCTATTGTACAGCATGGTAATAGATAGTTAATTACAATATCAGATACTTAACATTTCTAAGAGAATAGATCTTAAATGTTCTCACCACAAAACAATGTGAGGTATAGGATATGTTAATTATCTTGATGTAATCACATCACAATGCATACATTTATCAAAGCAAAACTCAACACTTAGGTCATAAATAGATACAATTTTTTGTCAGTTATACCTTAATAAATATGGCAGGAGGGGAAGGCCTCCTCTTAACCACATTTCACAAGGAACTTGGTATAAAGAAGATGTCTTTAAATGAAAAGAATGGGAATTTGAAATTTTCCATGCTCTTTTTTCTTTCTTTTTTTGGTACCAGGCATCGAACACAGGACCTCGTGCTTGAGAGGCCTGCGTGGCACCACTGAGCTAAATCCCTGACCCTTCCCATGTTCTTAATTTTTATCTGTATTCTTCACTCACCATGACTCCCCACACCAGAGATCATCAAACAGTAATCTAAACGGGAGAGGTTCAGTTGAAGACTTGTAGGCTTAACCAGTTGAGTCCACCAAAGGCAAGCAGAACATTCTAACGGGTGGCAAGGATTCTGACAACTGGGGCCACTGGAACAGTCTCTGAACTTTCCAAGGAGAACTTGGCGACTTTTAGAAAATGAATGGCTTTTCATGTCAAACTGCACAAATATTTGTAAATTCTAGTTTGTCCCCTGTGGTGTTTATATTCCAACCAGGGTACATAGCTACAAAAAAATATTAGTCTGACTACAACTTTTTTTGTTGAAAGAGTATTTTATTCAATCATACAATTGGTAATAAGTACTAGTCCAATGGGTTTTAAAGATTCAATTTCAGTGACAGTTTCATCAACTGATTGAGATAAATGAGGCTACATTATTCAATATGAACACAATACATTTTCTACAAAGTGGTTTAAAGCACAAATATAGGCCAGTATGATAGAAATGCCTTACCTGGGGATTTTATATAAACTTCCAGTTCTCCCTAATGATCTACTTTTTCCTGTTTTGAGCTGTGTTGATCTCTTCCAGAAGTCAGTTTGGGCCAGTCCAGTTGAATTTTGAATTTTTTTATATCTCTACTTCTGAGCTTATACTGTTTATTTATGACTTCTTTCTTCCTACCTTCCTGCTCTGCATATCTTCCCATAATGACATATTCCTCTAAATGGGAAAAAAATTGATTCCTGCCATGATAGACATTCATTCCATTTTTTATGTGACCCCTCAGTGCTGTAATTTTATATAAATTCTTCCTAGTTTAATAACTCATTGAATAATTAATTGATTAACAATATATAGCACAAGTGTTCAATTGTTTTCTGACCAGTTCTTTTATCAGCACAACCTAGCCCGTAGTCCCTATTTGGTACTTTGCAGCTTGAATTCATTTGGTCAACTCTCCATACTTATTTTTGTCACCAGTTACCTCATACTTCTCTAAATATTCCTCTACAGATAGATGCTCCTTGACTCATGATGGGGGCTTATGTTCTGATAAACCCATCATAAGTGAAAAATACTGTAAGTTGCAAATGCATCTACTATACCTTCCCCACAAAATACCATAGCTTAACAGCACACAGTTCACAGCAGTCTATTTGCTGCTGCTTCTTGTGACTGAAATTGGTGGCTGACTGCGGCTGCCAGCAAGAGAGTTTACTGCTTTTGCACTGCTGTAAATTCAAAAGCTTGTAAATTGAACTACTGTAATTTGGGAGCCATCTGTACTCTGAAATTTCTAGGGCTGAATTTTTAAATGTGTGAATCTGCTTTTTAAAAGATAAGCTTAACACACTAACATTCATGGTGATTGCCAGTATGTTTAGATTTATGCCTGTCTTTTTGTTTTGTTCACCCAGTTTTCTGTGATTCTTTAAAAAATGTATCTTTGTATTTTTGGACTGATATACTTACTCATGTGGCTTGTTCATCTCTGATTGAATTCCCCCTAATGTGCCTTCACATTCTAGAGTCTGCCCTCCTGAGGAATCTCCAAGAGACCTGAGTCTGGCTGACCAGATGCTCTAGTATGATGCTGAGGAGAGAACTCTTGAAGGCCGTGCAGAGACATCTGATGCTTATCCTCGCATAATTCTAGGGGCATCTCAGCCCTCTGGGGAGCAGTAGCAGTGGTCCTTATGTCCAGTTCTTAGCACCATACATGCTGAGCAGCAAGAAGGCATGGTTAAGGGCTTGCTGGCTCTGCTTGTGCTTTTGGTAAGTGGTCCTGCCTCTTACTGTATTGTTTCTGCCGGTACAGGTTGGTTGCTTTATCTTCTAGCCTTTCCAGAGATTCTGTTGAGCTACCCCAAGTCTCTAAGAAGTCCTTTTCTGCTTAAATCTGATAGAAACAATTCTATGCTCTGCCACTAAGGATCCTGACTGAAGTGACTCTTTTTGTTTGGGGAGGTACTAGGGATCGAACCCATGGACTGTGCACTGAGCTACATGTCCTCAGGCCTTTTCAAATTTTTATTTCACTTTTGAGACCAAGTCTTGCTAAACTGTTAAATTGTTCAGTCTGAGCTCCAACTTTTAATCTTCCTGCCTCAGACTCCCAGGGTCCTGGGATGATAGTTATATGCCACCCACACCTGGTGCGCATTGACACTTGTTTGAAAACATGTTTATTTTCCTCTTGACTTTAAATGGACACATTGTCTATGGAATAATAGGTTTAAATATATTTTCCCTCAGCATTTTTGTACGATTCCATTTTTTCTTGCATTTACATATCTGCCTCTCACTCCATTGTTAATATTTATTTTTTCCCATTTTAACTATTTCCCCCTTTTCCTAGGTGTTCTGAAATGTGTCTGCTATTTATCCATCTACGAGCTGTCATTCTTTTTGTCATACCTCATACTCAGTAAGCCTTTTCAGCCTGTCATTTAATGCGAGGAATTTTTTTTTTTTTTTGGCTATTCTTCCCATGTTGCTTTCCCTTCATTTTCTTTTATCTCCTAATATAATTGATGAATCCTATATATTTTAAATTTTATTTTGTATTTCCATGCCTTCATTAACTATAGATTATGTCCTGTCTTCTCAAACTTTGATGTGCATACACATCATCCAAACATCTCATTAACAAGGAAGATTCTGATTCAGTATTGTAGAACAGAGCCTCGATCCCATATTGCTAACATGTTTCCACAGATGCTAGTGCTGCTGGCTTGCAGACTGGACTTTGTGTAGCAGGTCTTCAGCAACATGTTAGGCATTGGCGGTGCAGCGATGAGGAGTGACATTCTCCACCGAGTGTGATCAGATCTTCTTCCACCACTCACCAGCCATTGACCTTGGGAAAAGTGACCTAATCTCTTTGGGAACCAGATTTTTCCCTCGACAAAATGAAGATCTTAGTCCCTGTGTTTCTGTCTTCCTGCAGTGATTCAGTGTGATTGTTAGCCTGTACAAACCACAGGAGGTATGAAAGAGAAAAAGGGACAAGCCTGGGCTTCTGCTGTCAGGGGCAAGCTTTGGGGACACAGGATGGAAAGGGTCCTGGCACCCAGGTGTGTGCCCAGTGAGGAGGGCTCTATTCTCAGCTCAGTCTCAGCCATGAGGCTGCTCTTTGAGTGAAAGGGATTGTTTCATTCCCACATGGAACGCCCCATGCTTAGAAGAGGAACCAGCACGCCCTGTTTCAATCAAGAGCAGCCTGCAGAGTCTGTAGGACACGGACAGAGAATGCACAGAATTCATGATTAATGCAGTGCGTTAAGAGAGTCGATTTCTGTTAAAAATAATTCAAAGAGGGAATTCTTAAAATGGAAATCATAAAAAGTCATGAGCAGAGAGTAAGGATAGGAGTCTGATGTTTGAAAGGAAAGCATCTTGCCCTAAAATCATTTGTTATGATTACTCTGAGCTTAGAGAATTATAAAAAGGCAGGGAGGGAGGGAGGGAGGGAGGGAGGGAGGGAGGGAGGGAAGGAAGGAAGGAAGGAAGGAAGGAAGGAAGGAAGGAAGGAAGGAAGGAAGGAAGGAAGGAGGGAAGGAAGGAAGGAAACACCAAGTAGCTCTTTTATGCCAGGCATTTTGCCAACATTAAATTGTACACATGAGCTTCACCAAGGATGAATCCAGAGCCCCTCACCTCCAAGATTTCAGCCTGTGAAAAGAACAGGGTGATTGACACAGACAAAACATAGCTTTAAGCAGTACATGGGAAGAGGAACAGGCCCAAAAACATTCAAAATCTTTTTTTCTGGTAGTAGAAATTTCGTTATAGGAGAGTATGTGGTTTTAATCTTACTACTTACACACACAGGCAAATGTTTCAGTGATCATCTTACTTTTTCACTATCCAAAGGCCAATTTAATTGGCAGGCAATTTACAGATTTAGCCTTGGTAATGATATTTTTAGAAGCAAAGAAGTTAAAATAACCTTTGTCAGATAAATTCAGGGAGGGAGGTGCAAAAGATCACTAACTTCATAAAAGAATAACAGATTTTCCAAGAACAAATCTTAGTTGTTTAGCATTTTTAGCTGTTATTTTCTTCCCAGAAAGAAGTCATGAAGTGTGCTGCACAAGAAAATTATGTCCCAAAGTTTGGCAGAGTGCCCCCCATGCCATCCTTGGCTGTAGATTTTCACCAGTGTCCTTACTGTGAAAGTAAAACAAAAACCTACACATTTATAAAATTAACCTCATTCAGTTTAAGGCATATTTTTCTATATAACAAATGAAAGGACTTTGTCCAACAACTGCTCCAAGTCATTCTCTCCTGGTGGTGAGGGTTGCTGAGAGAGGCCTTCTGCTGCGGTCCATTTTCCAAGGAGAGAGACACCTCCTGTGTCACTCTCCTTCGCTACAGTGGTCTTTGCCTGCTTGAGCTACAAGCTACACCAGAACACATGTACAGTATCTGGTACTCACCATGAGCTCAAATCTGCATTTAGTTCTACCTTTACTCTATCTACCCTCCCTCCTTCTCTTCTTCCCTTCTTGCCTGTCAGACCCAGACTTATTTAAGACAAGATTCTGCAATTGAAGAGATAGGCATTCTCTCAGGGCCTCCAAAGTCTTCCACCTATTTCAAATATATTTCAGAGAATACAGGGCTCTTAATTACACATTCAAAAATAAGAAGATTGTCTTAGTTGCTTTCCTCTCATTGCTGAGACAAAAATACCTGACACCTAAAGTTAAGAGAGGAAAGGTTTATTTAGCTCAAAGTTTGTAGAGGTTTCAGTCCATAATCACCCTGGCTCCAACACAGGGTGGCACATGGCAGAGGGGCAACAGTTAATGGTGGACAGAAGGTAGCAAAAGAAACAAGGGGCCTTAACAGCCCCTTTTACTTTACCCAGGCTACTTAGGGTAGAGTAGCACTCACATCCTTAATCCTAGTACCCTTCATCCTAGCACTGAGCCATAAATCAATTCCAGTGTCACACACTCTACATCAAGCCACCTCCAAAAAAGCCCCACCTATGATTACATGAAGCTTTAGGAGGATATCTAGACACAAGCCATAACAAAGATTCAAGTGCAAGTAACTAGATGCTATGGTCTGAATGTCTGTGGTTCCTCAAAATTCATATGTTGATACCTAACCCTCTGTGAGGTTATTTGAAGTTGAGGTTTTGGTAGATGATTAGATCATAGGGTGGATCCTTCAGAAATAGGATTAGTGTCCTTTTGAAGAGGCTCTAAGATGCCTCACCCCCTGTGCCATGTAAAGAAATGTGAGGAACTGGATGTCTGTGAGGCAGAAGTCTCTCACTGGACACTGAAACAACTGGTACCTTAATCTTGGACTTCTCAGCATCCAGGACTGTAAGAAATGACTTTCTCCTCTTTAAGCCTGGCAGTTTCTGATATTTTCTTATAACAGCCTTGACTAAGTAAGACACTGTGATCAACAGTACATGGTACCTGTATGTTTCTTTTTTGTTTGTTTGTTTTTGTTTTTTTGTTACCAGGGATCCAACTCCAGACCTTGAGCTTACAAGACAGGCAGTGGAACCACTGAGCTAAATCCCCAGCCCTAACTGTATGTTTCTTTCACTGAAGAAATATTTTTTTTAGTTTGAGAAGTTCTAAGAAATACAAAATATTTGAAGGATAAGGACACTTCATTTTGCAAGAAAAAGAAATATCAATAAACAGTGGGATAGCTACAAAGCTCAAAGTCAACTTTTGCAAGCTTCCCAATAGGGCCTCAGGCCAGCTCTGATTTGTGGTATCACCAAGATAGCAGTAGGCAGAGAGAAGCTTCTTTTCCTCCCCACTGCATACATTCATCCAAAACCAGAGATCATGCAGGCAGGGTCAGCCAGGGTGGGAAAATCAAAACGGAATTCTCTAGAACATTGAGAGAAACTGAAACAGTTAAATAGGGACTTTTAATCAGATAGTCCTGGCCATGCACTACACTCCATTACTGAACTTCTCTAAACCACAGTTTCCTATGAAATAGAGCCAATATATCTCAAATGCCTGATGAAATGATTAAGTGTATAGCCTGAGCACTGACACCAATATACCAGTGGGATATTCGTATATATACAAGCAACTCCGAAAGTCTGTGGTCTGGTAGCTTTTTTTCCTTGTATTCATAGACCTGGCACTGACTGGGTTACACCTTCAAGTTTCAGGAATGCAGGTAAGTGGAGAAGGCTCCTACCTGACCCAGACTCACATCTGTTCTCTTGGAACCAGCAGGCCCCCCAGGGCATTCTGTGATTGTGGCAATGACTGAAATACCATGACAATGATACATCAAGTGTTCATTTATGATATGTCCACCAACACTGCATGTAGCCAAGCCCAGCATCAGTGTCCAGGCTGGTGGGAGGGGAAATGTGTATTTGCTGAACAACCGCACAAACTGTTACAGTCTCCTGTATTCAAAACATGCTCATCCTCATCCAAAGTTCCACAAATCTCTCACCTAATCATAGCCTCACATTTAAGGTATATGATCTTGTGATCCACATCAAGTCTGAATGTGGTTTTTCTTAATCTAGACACCTATTACCAAAAAGGCAAATTATCTGCCCGACATAACTGAACATTCAAAGGTAGAATAGGATTAGGTTAAAAGTAATATATAAAAACTGACATTAAGCCAGGTGGGGTGGGGTGGTACAACTTTCTGGGAGGCTGAAGCAGAAGGATCAAAATTTTGAGCTCAGCCTGGGTAACTTAGTTAACTAAGTAAGACTATGTCTCAAAATAAAAATAAAAATTAAAAGGGGCAGGGATGTAACTCAGTACACAGGCCCTGGGTTCAATATCTAGTACTGCACAAGTTATTAGGAGAGAGACAGACTCACACACAGAGAAAGAAACAGAAAAAGAACAGAGACAAAGAGAGAGAAAGACAGAGGCAGAGAGAAACCAGCATTAAAAATTGGAAGAGAGGGCCGGGATTTAGCTCAGTGGTTCCGCTGCCTGCCTCACAAGCACAAGGACCTGAGTTCAATCCCCAGTATCGAAAAAAAAAGAGAGAGAGTTACAGATTGGGCCTGGGATTTAGCTCAGTGGTTCCACCGCCTGCATTGCAAGCGGGAAGTCCCAAGTTCGATCCCCGGTACCAAAAAAAAAAAAAATTTGGAAGAGAAAGGCACATATTAGCAACCACTTCACAGCTATTCTGAAGTCCCATGGGTCAGTACTGCCAAATGCTATTGCTCTGAGGATGGAAATATTTGTTGATTAAACAATGTTGCTGGTCCTGGAAGTGATTCCCCCACTCCTTATTTTCCATGGCTCTGCCCCTGGGGGTATCTTCCTCCTCCATCATCCTCTTTGTCATTTCAGGATAGGGTACTAAAGAACACACTATTTGGGGATACTGAGAAGTATCCCTAACTTGATTCCTGCCTGTGGAAATCTGAGTGTCCCAAGATCTTCTAATATTGCAAATGAATTGATGTTTTAGCACAGGCTGACTGTGCTTTCTCCAATACAACACTTTCACAAACATGGTAAATTCTAAACATTATAGTACTGAGAGCCACATCCAGAATTATGAGGGTGATTAAAAATATGGTGATTGTTTAAATTTTTGTTTAAAAAAGGCATTATGGTGAATAACACATTGCCATCAGTATCCCTCAAAACACTCCCCCAAGTTTCAAACACACTTACCCCATCATTCTTAACACTTTCTGAAACAGGTCTGAAGTCCTCTTTCATGAGTGTTTTATGAAGTGTCATTTAAAAAAAATATAGTGAATGCTGCTGCCAAGTGTCATCCAATGGAAAGGCAGGCTCACAGCAATGTGATGGTGGGTCCTCACCCATCTTATTCACCAGATCTGGCACTGTGCAAATATCAGCTCTTACCCAAAGTCAAAATGACCATAAAAGGTAAACATCTTGAATGATTCAGGACATTAAGGCAGCCAGGACAGTGCAATTAAAGAACTGTTCAGGACTGTTTCAGAAGTGGCAAGAACATTAGGATAAATGTGTTCAGAGACAGGAGGGGAGCTTTTGAGGGAGGAATAAAGGCAATGTGTCTTGCACTGTGGTATTTTTTATTTAAATACATATGTATTTTATTGATCACACCTTGTACTTTTGAGATAAGCCCCCCCCCATTACAGACAGTTGAGAGGTATCCAGCTTCTTTTGAATCAATTATTTTTCTAGGAATTCTTCTCTGTATGTAAAAGGGTATAGCAGGCACTTTAATCATTTCAAGGGCCTCAGAAAATGGTGGATTTAGTCTTGATTTAGTCTTTACTTCAAGGCAATGCTTAGACAGTATGTTGAATTTGTACTGTGTCATAATAAGCATATGAATTTTGTGAAAAATAACTTTAGTTTCCATTTCTACTCTCCTTGACATAGTGGTGCCTCAGTTCATGAGCTTAATTTTTTCATGATTCTGGAAAAGGTGGCCACATTCACATTCGTGTAGAAAAAATGGCTGTGGCCATTTTTGTTACCCCATGCAGAGTTCACAAACAAAAACAAAATTTTGCCAAACACTTTTGTTTATGAACCAAATTGTCTGGGAACCAACTTGTTCACAAACAAAAGCATTCATGAACCGAAGTATCACTGTATTTTTAAACATATATGAAGTAGACCACGACTCCTCTACATGATCCTGCTACCATCTTACAAAGAGTTTATTGGAAGCACAGTTTATTGGCGACCTCTAGATTTTCAAGTCTCAATTCTGTGAAAGTCTTCTTGATTAGAAGGCATGATTAGATCTAAAGTAACATAAAATATAGGGAATTTACTAAAGCAAGAGTCGAAGAGATTCAGCAAAGGGAGCAAAATTAATGATTCAATTTCAGACAAAACATTTATTCATCATGCTGTTCTTCCCAATGCAATAAGAGAAATTTAATAATAAACTCTTCAAAAATACCATGGAAAAATTGACTGCAACTCAATGAGTATTATTGATGAACAAGAACAATCACAAATGACTGTACCTAGGACCTTGGTGTGAAGAGAGCAATGAACAGATGCTCAATTAAAAATCTGAAAGAAATGAATGTTTATAATAAATGCCATGCAATTATCTGAAACTACATCTTCTCCAGAACCTTGGGGACCATAAGTTATCCAGTGTATTCCTGTATTGATACACAGAACTATAAAACACGAAGTTAAATAGAATTACCTAAATTATGCCTTTGATCCTGTCTTTGCCATTCTTCGCACCCAGAAGTGGCTTTTGATTTCTTCTGATTCAATAAGATGAAAACCCTAATCATAGTTACCCTCACACCAGTCCCGAATAACTACAGATTATTCCTCATTAAAGACTTTTGATTTTTCCTCATTCCTTGTGGTCTCCTTTAGTCCCTTGTTATCTCTGACCTGAATATAACAATTGTGCTGGTCCCTTAGCCTAATTCTTATTTTTTAGTCCTTCAAAGCCTTGTTCCAATGCTAGTTCCTCCACAAACCGCTTCCTAATTACTTTGCCCAGAATTATTATTGCCTTTTTACCTCTTTCTTATCTCTCATATGAGGATAATAATAATTATTTCCAAATCATTACTAGAACCTGATAGGTCTGTCTCTCATTCTGTATGGTAAGATTCAATGGGTACCATATAGCCCTTGTCCCACTCTATTCCTTGTTTATAGTGTTCATAGTTGATTTTTTATTTCACTGTACTGGAAATTGAACCCAGGAGCCCACATATGTTAGGTAAGTGTTCTACCACTGAGCTATAGCCCCAGTCTTTTTAAATTTTTGACAGGACCTTGCTAAGTTGCCCTGGCTGTCCTCAAACTTGTGATCCTCCTTCCTCAGCCTCCCAAATATCTGGGATTATAGGCACACACCATTGTGATAGTTCTAAATTCTTTATCACTCAAGATTTCTGGCAATTACATCATTTATAAATCATTTTGACTTACCAATATGTCCAGCACCCAATTAGACAACCATACTCATCATCCCAAGCATATCTATTGACCTAACTTCATACTTTATTTTTCCAAGCCATAATTCTATAGTCTCTCATTGTCTGTCCTGGTATGGTGGTGCACACCTATAATCCCAGCACTTGAGAGGCAGAGGCAGAGGATTGTAAGTTCAAGGCCAGCCTAAACTACATAGCCAAACCATGTCTCAATAAAAAATTTTTTAAACCAGAAAAAAAATTCATGACCTACAAGCTCTTCAGAACAACTTTTCTGTATAATATGAAATCAAATTTATGCCCATATAGTAGTTGGAATTCTCACAGGAATAGCAGTCATAGGTACTCAAACTGTAAAAATGGAGAACTGTAGATATGCCCATATATGTGGAAGTAGAATGTTCCCAAACCCTCTGAGGCTAGTTAAGGATAACTGACTAGTGCACCAGGGAGGAAAAATAATTAAGCTTTTATTATAAATAATAAAATAAATTAAAGAAAAAACATTCATGAAGATTTGATTGCTATGTGTCAGCTTGAGTATATTCTTTATAAAGCCAAAGAGGAATGAGATTGCCTTATAAAGTCCTAAAGCTAACAGTTAATTGGGATAGGTGTGTATTTTGTGACGTTTAGCAACAAGTTTTCTGAGAACATTCATATGTGAAAACTGAAGTTGAAGGATGCGGTCATAGCTTTAAATATCATATCAGCCTTCCAACAACATAAGGACAGTTAATTGTTGTGCAGGTGCTTTCTCAAGATTTTACTGGTGACAGTGTCAACTGAAGAGGTGAGATAAGGAAAGCTAGGATCAGCCTAATTATGAGGGTGAATTTTCTAAGGGTTGATGCAGTTATCTCACAACGTAAAATGTAAAATGCTTGGAAAAGTCATGTTAAATGCAGTTTGTTCTGGATATTGTTTTGCTTCTGCTTAAAATATATGGTGAACCTGCATTGCCTTTGAAATGATGAGCTCTACTGAGCCATAAAAATGATGAGCCCAGGACACCTGTGTCTTATTCAACTCTGTCCTTCTGAATAAGATAAATCAGTCAAGTTCCTGCTTTTCCCAGTAGCTTGTAACATGAATAATCAATGGTGGACCAACTCACATGTCTGATATTCATAAACTGAGAAGGGGAGCTTTACAGAAGATCAGTTACAGACTGAGATTGCTGCGACTGACATGTTACACACATGGGTGCAGAACCCCACCTCTACTCCTCTGTGCCTTCCCTTTGCCTGATAAACAGGATTCATGCAAGCGCACCTACCACTTCCTACCATGGACACACCTCCTACCAGGACCATTAGACCTGAATGCTGCCAGCCTTGGGCTTTCCAGTGGCCATGCCCCATAGGTCAGTATCCAGCAATGGAGAAGGGAGTGGAGAAACTGAGGGTGGCCAGTTCCTTCCATTTGGTCCATGCCACTTTCCAAATAAGCAAATATGTCCCTATTCCTTTTTGTATTTTAAGTTTCCAGGAATGGATTCTCAATCCTGTTATTACATCCAAGTGAGTTAGAAAAAAAACATTAGACTCTTTCTAGCTAGCTCCAAGGATATGTGCCTAATAATAATTATCTTAATAAAGGTAGAATAGGTATGTATAGCTAGTATAAGTGTATTTTAGATTATTTTTTCCTATAGGTTGTTATTTGTTTCAAGTTTATCTCCCTGTGTTCAAGTTAACCATCTTTTTTCTGACATCTTCATTAAACCTCTGTACTCATTTTTCCACAGGTGTCTACAGAAAAACATACCAGGCCTCATGTTCTGTGGCTTCAGCCCTGATGCATTCATAGATTTTTCCCCCTGTAGTCTCACTGTTTATGCTTCAGGACTGGTTTTCTCTTTCTTTGTTGACTCTCTAACATTTCCTGTCCAGTTAAATCCTCTATTCATCCTGTACTCAAAGGAACTATCTCCAAATCCTACACACAAAGTATCTCCAAATCCTACTTATTCTACTTCAGAAATTTTTCTCCTTTCCCTTTCTATTTGCTACTACACCCAGGCTTTTCTGTAATTCCCTGATGCTTCCTAACTGCTCACTAATTCCAAAATAATTGGCCCAATCTATATACCACCCACTGCTGGTACTATCTTTCTAAAGCACAGACATGATTATATTATTCTCCATTTAAAAGCCTTTGATTTCCCTATTTCTTCAAAATTAAATTGAGAGTCAAGTACTTTGCATAATAGGCAAAGCTATTCATGACTTAACTCTATCTTTCCAATCTTATCTCTTTTGACCCCCCCGCCATGTGTCCTTATTTCCAGTCACCTACAGTTACTTCTAGTTTCCTAAAATATAACTTGCTTTTGTTCACGCTGTTTCTGCTTTCTGATATGCCCTATGACCATACAAAACATCCCCAAGCCCCACATTTACATAGGATTTACTAACCATTTTGTAAGACCCTTCTTTAATAAGATTTAATGCTTTCCCATGAAGCATTCACAAGTGTGCCTTGCACTTTGCTCTGTGTTAGTATCGTGCTATTAATTTTAAGTATAACTTGTTTCTCTAAATGTGAGTATGTATGAGTGCAGCTTAAAGTGATTCTTTAAATCAAAATTTAGATTCCCTTTACTAAGTGAATGGGAATGATAATGGGTCAAAGGAATTCCAAAAATGCCATCATGGACATTTCGTTACCCAGTCAGTAGGTCATTTTACTGAGAACTTAACATGTGCCAAGCAATTTTAGAGGTGGTAGAGAATACAGTGATGAACAACACAAAGTTTCTATCTTCATGCAGTTAATATTCTGAAGAAAGGGATTAGTGGCCAAAGACAACAAAATAACTATGAATCATAATATCAAAAAAAGATATGAAAAAGGGGGGTAACTGTGATAGGAGAGTGACAGTTCATTCAGGGTCAGTCTCTCAAGTGGTCACGTAGAGAAGTGAATTGAGGGAGAGTTCTCACCAATGTGTGAAGACTCGGGGAAGTGTTAGAGCAAAGGCCTTGCAGCAGAATGAATTCAAGGCCTGTGCAGCTGGAACAAAGTACATAAGAAGCAAGTAGTAGAAGAGAAGCATAGAGCTAAAGGCTAGAGAGAACACATTGAAGGGCCATGTAAGCGGTGATGGGTGAACTGACCATGCTGGGATTGTTCACCATCTGACCTCACAAAAGCAGAGCTTCGGAGGCAGAGAGATTATGAACATCAGGAACCCAATCAGGCAGAAGGGATTGGAATCATTAGGGTCTTAATGCTGCTTCTGATCTTCCTTTCCAAGCCTTCACAGAGACAAGCCCTGAAACACCCATAACCCCAGTGAAGAGAACTTCCCAGTGCTTTGTCTGTTTTCTATTCACAAACAGAGTCCCAGCCATTGCAAGCATCTGCCTCTAGAACGAGGAAGAAGGGAAGTAAAAATAGACTGCCAAATTTCTCATTTGACCACAACTTGTCAGTGCATTAGCTTCTGCTTTTGGCCTGAGACCATGTCCACAAGTATTATAATGTATAGGGATCACGTGGAAAGGTTATTTAAAATAGGTTTCCATGAATTTCCAACATTTAAAAATATGTAACCTTTGCCAACACACAATCCACAAATAAAAAAGATCTTATCTGGTGAAGGAAGAAACAAGGATCTGTTCCCCATCCTTTGATGGTACAAATGAAGAATCCTCTAAGGTACCATGACTGCACATAAGGTGTTTCTGATGACACCTAGTGGTGATGACAGAATTTACTCCCTCTGCTTCTGTTGTGTTATGCCATTGCTATTGCTCTTCTAAATAAGTTTAAGGGTTCTTGAAATAATAAATATCTCTTAGAAGTGTCCTCATTCAAGAATGTTCACCTATAGTTTTTCAAATACATATTGTCTAATTTGTTTCCGAGTCACACGGAACTGTCTTTTCCAGGTCAAAGCAGCACAGAAACAGAGAGGTGTTTGGAGGACTCCTTTAGTAGGACCCTGTTCTGAGGTTAAATGAAAATAGGCAGTGACAGAAGCTTTCCTGAGATGCAAGGCTCTGTTTTGTTACAGCTGCATTCCTCTTGTCATCTGCATCTGTTAGAGTGGCCAACCTCAGTGACAGACAAGAAGTAAATGTGAGATTTAACAGATCTGTTTGGGAACAACTGATCTTGCATAACGAGACTACAGCGAGCTGTCAGTTCCTATGTCCCTAGCCTCTGGACTTTTGTACCTTCTCCCATGCTGCATTTCCACTGACCCATGATTCTCTACAAAAGAGGATAAAATGCTGACTTTCTGTCTGACTTGATGCTTTCCACAAGACACTATAGGTTGTAGGGCAAAGATTTGGTGTTTCAAATCATTTCTTTTCTAACTTGTTAACATGGGGCTGGTTTGTGAGCATGGAGCACATTGTTGTTCTTTTATGCTTAAAAGACAGTTAGAAATACCTATGATACTCTTCCACAAGCACCACAACCCCACCAAATGCCAAAAGGATAAAGAAAGAAATGATTGAAAGTCTTTGTCATCACAAATCAGACACAGTGATGTGCTCCTGCAGCCCCGTGGCCCCACGATTTGAGAGTCAGGCTACAGCTGTGGATCACTTGAGCCCAGGAGTTGGAGGCCAACCCAGGCAACATAATGAGATCCTGTGTTTTAAAAATAAGCAAAAAGAAATAGTGGCTACACTTCTTTCCCATATGAATAAAGATTTAAAAATATAAAATACACGAGCAATATCCATGACCAGTAAGACATCATGTGTCAATTTAATGAGAAATTTTAATGAGAAAATGGGTGTTTGGACAATGATTTGATTTCAAAATCAGTTTAGTTATTCCAAAAAAAATTAAAAAGCTACCAACCACAATTTCAAATGTTGATCTTCTATAAACCCAATATTTTAAATGATCTTTGTTTTATTTATTCCTTTTATCCCAACACATCTCTTCTTTCTTGTATTTATTCTGTTTGTATCAGATAGAATCATTTGTCAGAATAAACCTCATGTGGACAGTTTTATTTGCAAGATATCTGATATAACAGAAGATAAAATAAGGCATTAGTAGTTCAGCTTATCTAACTATACTTTTTTGTCCTCTCCCTACCACATAACCATCCAAAAAAACCTTAAAGGGAAACTTCAGGTCTTTGTCTTCACCAATTAGCCCCCAGATGTCATTTTCTTGTAAAAACTGTATTTTAAACACACCAGATTTGAAAAATAAATGGAGTTTTTCTTACCTAGTCTATCTTTCTGGCATTAAGGACAAAAGGAATAAAAAGCACTCACAGAAAAATGTTACAGGCTAGAAAAAAAAGGTATTCTACCATGGCTAGTAGTAGAAAGACTAAATTCAAATGTCTTTTCCACATCTGATCCTAGTGTATATGCAAAGACTAATATGATCCAGCAGGTGGCATAAGGCTGACTCCACAGTTTTCTGAGGCTACAGAGTTCACATACTGAGGGCTCCAAGTATCAAATAAAATTGATGTATATTTGCAGTCTTTATTTTTAATTTCACTTTTGCAATTGCACATAACTTACATTTACCTCTCATATTCTTTTTGCTCTTTTACTTTGCTGTTCAAGTAAATTTGGGTGGTGTGTGTTAAAGCAGGCAGCGCAACAAAAGTAACAAGAAAACCCACATATTTACCCTGTTTGATTTAAGCTGCTCTATATATTTACTTTCAATACATAATTAACATGCACAGGTCTATTTTTATATGACTTATTTATAGTGGTATCATTTAAAATAAATGGAACCAACAAGTGTGAAAGACGTTAGAATGGAAAAGAAGGATCTCGCAATGATTAGTGATGTCATAATCTCTTTTGATGTCAAAACTTACTGATTGATGCTACTTTTTGCTTCAACATTTCTTAAGAAATTTTTTTGAATGGTCCAAGACTAGTGTTTCTTATATAATATTCAGGGGGCAATTTTTCTCCATTAATTAATTTGAAAAATTGTTTTAAAAGACCCTGATTTTTTGTGGTAATGTTATTTGGAGAAGGATAAGACCTCTCAAGAATGAAAAGAGGTGGAATTTCCTAAACTGTCAGTCATAAAATTCTTTGGTGCTTTATTTACCCCTAAGAACCACATACTTCTGGGGTTCCTCCAGCTGCCAAGACCCTGGCCTCCTCGCCGCCCGTGTCGCCCGTGGGATCTGCTCCCGGGGCAGGGACCCACCGGGCGCGGCCTACAAGGAGCGAGAAAGCAACAGTGTTCCCCCTAAAAAAGAGCTGAAGTAATAAGACACCATGGAGGCTCAGTCCCACAGCTCCTCCTCCTCCTCCCCAGCTCCTTCCTGAGAAGAAGAAAGTTGAGAATTCAACTGGGAAATGCTCTTCCAGAACAGACGTTAGCGAGAAAGTGGTGGCCTCCAGCACTACTTCCAACGAGGATGAAAGTTCTGGACGAATCTATCACTGAGAGAGAAGAAATGCAACCACAATGCAGCCACAGAGTGTTCAGGGGCTCAGCAAAATCAGCAAGGAGCCTTCGACATCCAGCGACAAAGGGCCTCGCAGATCAAGAAGGAGGTCCATGGGTCCCTCCCACATCTGGGAGAGCCCTCCGTTCCACACCATGGAACTGTGTCCGCCATGGACCCAAGGAATGGTTACATGGAGCCACACTACCACCCTCCTCATCTATTTCCTGCCTTCCATCCTCCTATCCCAACTGATGCCAGACATCACGAAGGCCATTATCTTTTTTTCCCCCCACTAAGTTTACTGGTACATTTTAGGTATAAAATACAGTTACAAACATCATTAGGATCTTGTACCTTTACATGAGTATCTTGGTTCTTATTTTTTTCCCCTTCCCCTGCCCTCCCTTCACCCCCTCCCTTCCCTATTTGCAAAGACTTTGTTTCCATTTTTTTCCTTTTCTCATATTTTTTCTTTTCCCTTTTTTCCCTTCCCCTACCCCTCCCAATTCCCCTGCTCTTTTAGACCTTTTCTTCCTGTTACACAATATCAGTTATACATTTTTTAAATTACAATATTAAGATCTAGGAGACATTACCACAGATTTTACAGAATTTAAAAGGATATAGAAAGCATATTACAAAAATATTTTTGAAATAAATTTGACAACTTCTAAGAAGTACCTTGGAAGACAAATTAATGAAACTAACTCTGGAGGAAATATAAAATTTGAGTAGCACCTATTAAAGAAAGTATATTCCTAGCTTGAAAACCTACCTATATGACAAAAGCGGGCTCATATACATTTTAACTGATAAATTATATCAAACAATTAAAGCAGAAAAAGGAAGGAAAACTTCTCCCCTCATTTTAGGAAATCAACCTTGTGCTAATCCTAAAACTGGATAATTATGACTGATCTCCTATTTCTCCGTTGCATGTATTAAGTCACCTCATCCCAACAAACCTAGTACACTCAGGAGTCAAAACAACAAAACAACAATAGCAACAAAAGTTCAATTGCCGAAATTCTACTGAAAGTACCTTTTGCAGTGGTAGTACCTATACTGCCGAACTGATTTCCTGATATCCAGCCAGTTAGTATTGTAGGGATTTGTAGTCATGTTATATGACTGGGTACTATTTCCTATATATCTTTAGCTGCTTCCTAGACTCTTTACAGAGAAATAAATTTTATGATGTTAGCAGTCTTACATGGACAACTTAAGAAGAGTATCAGAATTTCAAAGCTAAGGGGAAAAAAAATGAATAAACAGTTCACATGAAAAATATATAATGACCATAGCTAATGTTGAATACTTATTATTGGCTAGGCATAATTTTAAATGCTCTCCATAATTATCTCCTGTAATGCTTGGATCAACCCTATGATGGAAACACTACAATTAGCCTCAGTTTAAAGCTACAGGCACCTTGGCACCCAGCTTAGGAGGACATGGTGGCTTTATTTTTAGCCAGACAGCAGGCACTGTACCCCTTGCTTATGACCTTAACATTCTGCTAGTGGAAATAAACACCACCCATTTTGCAGCTTGGATTTGTATCTACTAGGAGAACACAATTAATTCTAACAGCACCTTCCAGGGAGTGTTCAGTGTCGCTGGGTGTCATCACCTTCCACAAATGGCCCTGAAAAGCCATTAAAAGCCACATTCAGGCCTTTGAACTACTGAATTTGTCTGTAGCCAGAAAATATGTATCAGTGCTTATTGCTGCAGAACTTATGACAGTGACATAGCCAGCCACAGGTGCACTTTGATACACTGTGATTGATTAACTCCTTGGATTGTGGCACAACACTTAATTACACTTGAGAAGAATATATTAAAACATGACTAATTTCACAAGCTTAAATATTGCATAGCTTCTCTTATATGATAAACCCAAACTACAAATAATGAACAAAATAAAGATAGATAATAGGAAACTATGATAGGTCTCTTTCCAATTAGAAGGGGACCAAGAGATGGGGAAAGGGGAGTACAAAGAATTGAGGGCTGGGGATTTAGCTCAGTGGTGCTGCGCCTGCATCGCTAGTGCAAGGTCCTGAGTGGAATCCCCGGTATCAGGAAAAAAAAAAGAATTCAGTTGTATTATGTACAGATAACAACTCCCTGTGATGAATGTATGTAATCATTATGTGTTGTAAACATGTACTAATAAAAATAAAACTTGTAAGACATGGGTAAATAGTGATTGCTGGTTTGGCAGTATACCCAATAGACTGTCTATGCCAGGGACAGATCACAGTGTCTACCTGGAACCTTCCTCATTTTCTATATTTCTCTGCTTAGATGTCTCTATAACAGACAGTTCTACTTTGAATGGTCATCTGGAATAGTTTGTAGATGGAGGACAAATGTTTTTGTCAATAAAGTTTTATTGGAACACACACATAAAAAAAAGAACAACATACTTCTTCAGACTAATTAATTAGCTAGAGTGAACATGTGCTTTCTAATTATAAATATCAGTGTTCATGTTTTCTGCTGACCATATCTTGTATCTAATAATTTCACTGTAATTAGTATTCTATATTGTAATTGTGGATCTTATATTTGCTACTACAGCTAGATTGTAAACTTGAAGAAAATATGCATTTTCACCTTTATATGGGCAGTGTCTAGTAGGGCTTGATACATAGAAAATGCTCCAGAATGTCAGTGAAGCAGAAATGTGGTCAATTTAACAAAATGGTCATTAAATTAATGAAAGCGCAATTGCTTATGTGCAGACTTCATAAACAGAATTGTTTTTTACAAATAATATCAAATAGCAAGTAATGCCACAGGATGTGATGGTATCTCAGCTCAAACTCTTTCAAAGAATTGGAGATGCTGTTCTTCCAGAATGGTCTGGCTCTCCCTCACCTACAAGAACACAAGCAACAGCTTTACACAGAAAGAAAGTGAGGACTCCAACTCCTACCTCTCGGAGGTTGAATGTGGTTGAAATGACCATGAAATCATTCAAAATAGCATTGTCAGTGGCCTCATTCAGAAATACCAGTCAGAAAGGCAGGTGAGAGTAGCTTCTATGTTCCTCTGGGTTGATGGCTGTCAACAAGGATTATTTCCTACCATTGCAAGGATTTTTCTCATAATTTCACACTTTTAAAAACTTATTTTTCTCCTGTCTTTGGCATATTTTTTTCAGTTTCTAAAATTCATATTGAAAGTAAAAATGGGTGGGGGGTGAGCCCTACTCAGTAAGGGCAAGGGCATCTGCCAAGGACATACGTCAAATAGTCACTGAGCCATCCATTATTCTCTACCCACCTATCTTGAGACAAGCTAAGAAAATGCTAAAAGTTAACTACATTCCCTTTTGCTTTTTATTTTTTCAGTGTGTTTAAAATTTACACAAGTAAAACATACTGGCAATAAAATTTTTCTCCTTGTACAACAGTATCTAACTCTTACCTCTACAATCACCCATCATTTGCATGTTCCAGAGAATGCTGCTACAAGCTTTTTTCTTTTACTGGAGTGCAAGTAAATATGCAAATATTTACACAACACATAGACATATGTGTGCTTTTAAGATGGAATCATGCATCATAAGCTTTCTACAGCTTCCTTTTTCAAAGCACACACACTATTTGTTTTAGTGCTGAGTACTATTTTATCAGGAGGTCACACACAATTTCTTTAATAAAGTCTCTTATTGACCAACAATGAAGTTGTTTTCAATTTTTCACTTCTAAACAGTGCTTATGTGATCATCTTTATATCTGCTTTTCATGTAATATAAACATATCAGTAGGGAAATTTCCCTTGTGATAAAACAGACAGCATTCACATATTTTACTCTATTGATATTTTCCAAACTGCCCGCAAACAATGCACCAAATGAATTTGCCACCAATAGGGTATGTAAACACTCCTCTCCTTCACTTTGACAAGCTCCCTCGCCAAGGAATATTTTATCACTGAGGAAAAGAAATCCTGATGTATTTTATTACTAGCTCAAATTTACTAAAAATAAGTATTGATAACTTATTAAAAAATAGAAATAACAGAAAAGACTAAAGATACTGCTTATTTGTCATATATTAAAGATGACTCTAATTCATGTTTTTATTATATTATTTTTATAACAACAAAAGTCAAACACATTATTTAAAAACACGTGAGGATAGGATTGTCATCAGAGTAAGGATATTGTGAGTTCTGGTTTGGTGTGTCTGTGACTCTTCTGCTTGCTGAGATAATAGAGGTAGGTTTTTGGCTTCCAACAGAGGGGGGAAACATTACCCTCTACGCCTTACAACCTCTCTGCTCAGAGAGGCATTAATGACAATACAATAAATCTGCCTGCTCATGAGAGCCCGAGAAAGACCAGGTTAGGAAGTTAGCAGTCAGTGGCCGGATCATTCATCACCTGGAGGTGCTGCTGGCCATGCTTTGGAAAGTGACAGCTCTCTGATTTTTCTCCTTTTTGTCACAGACTCCTGTAGACATCACTGTCTCATTGAATGTAGCTGATTCCTGGCCATATTTCCCCCTCTCTCTGCCACCTCCCATTACTTGTACTCAGATAAATCTCCTCACTTTGGCATAAAAGTTAAATACACAGCCTCTTCTCCTAGCACTGATCAATACCCGGACAGAGATAAGCCAGCCAACCAAGGGTGAAGAGGTACAATAGACTGGCTCTTTGTATGATTGCATATCATGTTCAAAGGGCTTGTAACTTCTGCAGTGCAATCCATGATAATACTCTTTGTTTTAGGAAAATATTTTCACAGGTTGGAGACCATCATGACAGTGTTATAACACGCAAGAGAGGTTTTCGAGTAAGAACTAAAGGCCACAAACCACAGGATTCAACCAGGAGTATTCCTGGTTCTATCATTATTTGTAACCTAAATCTTCTAGGACTTACCTTTACGTGGAAGCAAATGAGATTCACAAAATTTATGTTTACATTAATTGCAGTGATACTTATTCCATCTGTGTATGCAGTTCCCTGTAAACTCTGATCCAATTATCTTGAGAGAGTTTCCAGAGGATCCCTTTAGTATGCTCGCATACTGACTTGTCACTTCCCTCCAGAGTTAGGTTGTATCATTTGCTATTTTTCTCTGGTAAGCTCTCCCTTCTTCTTTTCCAACTCCTACCTGCAAAGACACCCAAAGGTGCTGTCCTACCAACCATGTCTGCTATAAGAACTTGAAAATGTCACATTCTAAGGGACAGTGTCCTGATCTTCTCAAACTTCAGAGAACTTGAGTAATCCTGCATCTCTTGAGGAAGTGGAAAAATTCTCCCCTCCCTAATACCATGCTGCCCATGGGTAAGAAAAAAATATAGCCCACATCCTCTGCCTCTCATTCCCTTGTGGAAGCAACTCCATCACTCTCTGGTCCCTCTCTACCAACTTGATATAAGCCTCTTGAACTGGGCCCAGAAGCAACAGACTTGGTTTGGTGCCCTCCCTTTTTTCCCTGTTCTATTTTCCAGAAGTCTACTTCCTCTCAAGCCTATCAGCTGTTGAAAACAGGAGCTTATGGCTCACCTCACTCATCAGTCTTCCTCCTATATTGTTCATATTTCACATATTTAATGTCTAATGCAATTAATTCCATAACTACAAAAAAGAAGTTACATAATAGCTGCATTTTAAAAATCTGGTAAAAACTAGATTTGTGCAATTGTAGTCTTTACTGCTAAATTATAACCATCATTTGGAGCTGTCTTCTAGACAATATTGTCATTGTTTTTCATTACAGTTTTGTATATTCAAAAATTCACAATGTGGACACAATCGAGCATGCTGTGTTCCTAACATAATGTTCCATGTAAAGTCAGCAGTAAAGACAGTAGCTGGTCTGAGATACATTTCCATGATCTGTCCCTTCCCCTTTTACCAATTCTAGCTCCACCTCTTCTAGCTCCACTCTCCAGTTATACTGAATGATTTTCAGTTCCCCCAAAGTTTTCCTTTCCCATTCCTGTAACTCTTGTTCCCAATATCACTCAGTCTAGAATGCTCCCCCCTTCTGCTTGTGTTTTAGAATATGGAGTCAGGCACCACTGCATTAATACAGACTTCCTCTCTCTCCAGCTCTTCCCTTACTACCTGCAAAAGAAATGATTGCTTCCTGCCTGATCTAGTGCCACACTCCATGATACTTCCACCATAGTACCACAATATTTTATTTTACAAAACATGCTAACCTGAAGGGAAGAATTATTTCTTCAGTACTTACCCCAATATCTGGTACTTAGTAAAAGTTTGATGAATTAATCTTTTGAAAATAAAAGGTAACAACACATCTTTGCAAGTATGTCAGTAAAAGTAATAGAGCCGTCTTCCTCAAATTGCTTAATTTAACAATATTAAGACTTACATAACTTTAAACATGGAAAAATGAAGGAAAATATGCAGACAAATTTATAACACGGGGCACAGTTCTCCTTTGCACACTTCTGACTGCAGCTGGAGAGGAGAGATGTTAGGTGAGTCTCCCTGCACTCTTGCCCAAGACCTTTCCCTGATTCTGGGTAAGCTCTTGGCCTTCACAGCAAGCTTAAACAAAGGGGAATTAATCCCCTTTTCCCCCAAGGGAAGTTGGTAGTTATATGCTTCAAATTCCTGTCTCTGAGGTGGACAATTCCAAAAGCACTCTAGCTGTTTCTCAGCAATACTGCCAGAATTGAACCTTCTATTAACAGTGGCGACTTCAGTAATAATCCCCTATTTAGCATTGCTTCCTTCCTGTTTGTCTTGCTACTCCCTTGGCTCTACTTTGTAGGATTACCTTTCTTAAACTAAAATCTTTGCACCAAAATCTTTATCTCAGGGAAATTAAAGCTAAGCCATGGACCTTGTCCTGGACAACTGGATCACTCTCTCCACCAGTCAGCGCACAAACACAATGTACTGGGCAAGACTGAGAGAGACATAGGACACATAACAATGAAATGCAACAAGGAACATTTTTTAGACAATTATAAAAGTGAATATATTCTAGTATTCGATAAAATGAAAAATACTGAAACGAAAAGGTGCTTACTATTAACTAAAGACGGTTATTACAAATATATATAATATATATATCCCAAAACATAAAAATGATCTAAAATAAGCACTAAAGTATCAATTTTTCAGTCTCTAGGTATTTAAAATACCTAGATATAATCATTTTATTATCTTAGTTTTATTAGTCTGCATTTTCTTATGTATATACTGCTTATGTAATTAAAAAAATATTTTTTTCAAAAGCTAACTATGCCCAACTTTCAATTTTGCTATTCTAGGGCAGTTGCTATATAGTTCAGTGATGAATGGGTCAGAGAAACCAGAAAAATTGTAAATGGACTAAGGAAACTCCCATAATGCACTGTGGCAGGATAAGAATAGACAAGCCATGACCCAGCTCCTGTGCAGAGAGGTTCCCATAAATATCCAAGTCCAAGTCTGTCTGAGTTACACTCACTTTTCCCTGTAAACTCATTCACATGCATTCATTAAAACACTCAGAGAACAAAGATGTGCTCTTCAGCCCAGATGGAGGAAGAGACTTGCTTTAACCAGCATTTCATAATTTATGATTGCAGGGATTAGGAGCCAGCCTTCCTGCTTACTAACTGCACCTGATGTGACTCGGCAGGAAACTTCCACCACAACACGTTCTCCATAAGCTGGTTATCCTCCTCTATGCTTAATCTTTTCCCAACCAATCCCTCCAAAAGAAAATAAATATTTGTAGATTAAAAGCGAACCGCCTTTTCATGCTTTACAGCTGCTGGTGTGCAAGCTGTTAAGCACAGTGTGTTTAATTAATGGATAGATACCATTAGAGAGACAGCTGGACCTGCATCCAAATGAGTTTGGATTCAAGGTGCCAGAAGATAAAGATCAGAAAGTGGAGTAGCTGAACTGCAATTGGGTTCATTTATAAAAGAGGCTGTTAAAGGTCAACTGTGTTTCCTTGTGCTGGAGATAAAGAGATGCTATTAAAAACAATTGGAAAGTAATTCATAAGGGACCAGTAAGTCACTTGTGTTAAATTAATTTGTCTTTTTGATAGTGTGACACTCATGATGGGAAAGTAAATGTACCCAAAATCAAGATCTTTCAAAAACAGCCATTGATCATGTCTTTCCTGAAAAGCCACTGGAAGCAGCTCCTGTGTGCCCAGACCACTCGTGCTGTCTGCTCACAGCATACCCATTGTTCTTTGCAGCCTCTTTCTGGGCTGAGAATTAACCTATTATCCCTAAGGGTAGTAAGTGCAGTGGTATTTCCAAAGACACGGTGAAATGCCAGATCCTGCTGTTGTCTTCCTGTCACCTCTGACGAACTCATCACTAAGCACCAGGACAGCCCATCGTGCACACAATTCCACTTCTCTGTCATTCAGCAACACAAGAGAACATCCTGCCCACTGTGCTTCAGTAAAAACCTCCATAATCCCGTCTCCTGTCCAATGCACCACACATTCCAACATATACATACAAGGATGAAAGCTCTTTAATTTATCCAGAGAGGTATCTACTATTGTAAATGACAGCTTATTTAATTCCACATAGCAACATGACACATTTTCTTTGTTCATCTCCTCTCCTGGGTAAATACTTCTATTCAAGAACTACAAACTCACTTCCTCCTCCCAGCTTCTTCACACCAGCTGTGACAAAGGGCAATTTCTTTTAGTGCTTAGAAATGGCAACCCATTAAGTCACATCTTCATCTTCTGCTGGGCAAGATGGAAGCTGTGTCTACACGCATCCAGACTGGGGATGAGAGCAGCAAAATCCACTCCATCTGACTGTGAGCTTTGTAGACATAAACTTGGGGGTGGTCAGGTTCTCTCCCTCTGCTTGTTGCCAGAGGAAAATTGCTTGTTGTTCTTCTTTCTTTCTTGATGTTGAAAACTACTGGTGTCTCTCTCTTTCTTATTGTCATGGGAATAATGAACAATTCCCTGCAAACGTCCATTTGTAAAAACTCTGCTATTCCAGGCACACACTCATGACAGCCTTTTGCAGCAAGCTACTCACTATTTTCTCAGTCAGACAGGAGTGTCAGTCAAGGAGAGACAAAGAAGGGTAGAGGAAGTTAATGTCACCCATTTACCGGTGTGTATCATTTGCAGGTTTTAATAACAGCTTCAGGATTCAGAATCTGCACTAAAAAGGATTTCCCAGTCAAATACCACAGGGTTTCTCCTGAGCCTGTCCTCTTTGAAAAACTAGAGACATGGACATATTCAGCATTACCTTGCTCATGATCAGATTTCACAAATATGTTTTTAATAGGATTTGCTTTAGGCTGCAGCCATGGAGAGAGCCCCGGAAATGCAAGTGGCAAGGTCAGGAAGGGCCCCTGCTGCAAAGAAAGCTAATGAGAAACAGCCCATCACAGAAGGGGACAGGAGTGACAGCAGCAAAACCATTCCCTACCACTCACTGAGTACCGTCTGTCTGCCATGTACTGTACCACTTGCTTTACATACATTATCATGTATAACATGCATTATCAAGTATTGTTTTTACTCTTCAATAGTCAAAGAATTCAAGTAAAACTTTCCTAAAAATTAAATGCCTTGTAAACAGAAGACAGGACAACCCTTCGAATCTTGTTCTAATGCTAAGTATCTGAAAGCATTTGTAGTGATTCCAAGTTTACCAATGAAACTATGGTTTGAGAAATAACTAAAATGCACATGGTGCATTTCTCCTTTTTGTCTGCCCAATCTATTTGCATGTTAATGTGGGATCAGCATCCATGCCTCCTGGGGAATGCTTCTTACACACATCTAGCCATGTTGTTAAGATGTGGTGGAAGCTGCTATCTTACAGCCTCTCGGCCTCTCTGTCCACCACTTGATGGCCCAAGGATGGTCACCTACCCAGGCAAATCCAGTCCCTAGTTCCACCTGCCTGACTACAATGGCCAACTGGGCATGTGAAAGAGTAATAATAATAATAATAGTAACCAATAATATTAGTGTTTGTGAGCCAGACATTTTTACATTTTACCTCCTATTCTCATAACAATTGTCTGACATATGTAATGTTACTATTTCTATTTATAGAGGTGACTAATAAAATACAGGTGAATAAGCATCTTGCCCAGGGTCACATAGTTAGGGAATTGCAATGTTGAAACTTGCTTTGTATCCATTAGCTACTGCCTCAAAAATTCTGTGTTAACTCCTCATCATTGAAAAGAAGTTACTTTTTCTTTTGATCTAGGGGTCAGATGAGTGGCAGCTGGGCTCAGCTGTGGAGCTCTGATAGTCTTCGCTGAGACTACATAAGCAACTGAGTAAGAAGGATGTAAGCAGATGCAGCCTGGACCCAGTGGGCTGCTCTGTTCCAGGTGTCTCTTATCCCCTCCTGGGACTTAAGGCTGGACTGGGCACATCCTTCTTATGGAGCAGCTGAAGAGTAGGAATATAGACAGCAGCAGAAGAGGCCTCCCACAGGTGGGCTCAGAATCAGAACACTGCTGTTTCTACTTCAAGCACGAATACATGAAACAGAACATAGAGTCTGCCTTTGCGGGGGGAAATTAACCATCAAAGTAAAAAAATAAAGATTCAAGGAGAAGTGAAGAATAGGGGCCAGTGTCATTACCTATTACATATCCTACTAATTCTGTAGGCATTTTCCAACTCAAGCTGGGAAATTTTCAGTTCCTAGTCAGTAGCTAACACTGTGTGATATGAGGCTCAAAGTGTGTCAGCATCTACCGTCCTCAGTATGGTAGATAGAAAGGGTGCAGGGACAAGACTGAAAGTTTCCAGGATGCCCAGGACCCTGAGACCAGCTGTTCTAAAGTCACTTTTATGTCCCTGTCATTTGGCTACCCAAGGCTGCTTCTGAGGTCCTTGACTCACTCTTTTATATCAGTTTGATTTTCTTTTACATGTTACCCACAAAGTCCTGAGCAGCACAACACCTTGTAATTAAAAAAAAAAAACTGCAGTGATCCATGCTAACACCTACAACATTCGACACATATCTAATACATCTACTATTTGTAAGGGATATGATGGGAATTGAAGATGAGAAAGAATGGAGAAGACTGAACCCCCATCCTCAAAGAACTCATAAACTAGGAAGACAATACACAAGTAGGTTGTGCTACTGCATAAAGAATACAGTTTCCTCCTATAGTTTGACATAGGATAAGATTAAGCTCTGATTTGGGTAGAAATAAGAATGTCTTACAGAGGAGTTGGTGTGTGTTGTCAAGCCCTGGAAGATACAGAGAATTTCTACAGAGCAGGAAAAAAGTGATCAGTAGCAGTGAAGGGCTTTGAGCAGAAGGCAGGGTGGTGAGGACAATAGAGAGTATCAGAGAGTCATGAAACTACATATCTGACAAGGGGACCGACATCATTAGGTGATTAATAAATATTCAAGTGAAAAGTTGGAAAAAAGAAATTGTCAGTGTGGTTTGGAGAATTTCATAAGGGCTCATTTAGCTGGCAGAATTGTTCTGCCCTACTTAGCAGGGATTGGGTCCCTAAAGGGCATTGGATTGTCGGAGGTGCCCCTTGAGATTGTCCTATTCCTTTTATCCTGACACTACACTTGTGAAGAACCTTTTCGTCATAATTTGGTTTCCTACATAGGCTTCCTCTAGGGAAAAGAAGAAGCTAACCAGCCTATAGGATTGGCAGTTATTTCTCTGCATAAATTAAAAAATTGACAACCTAGTTTATAAAACAAACTCTTGGGAGTCTAGTGTACAATCAGAGCTCTTTATTTTACATGAACAAAACATAGGCTAAACAAAAAGGATGCCATGGAAAATGATCAGTTTGGCTGACACAGGAGGAATGTAAGGTACCAGAGCTGCCAGAGGGCCTTCAGAATCTGGGACTGGCCTCCTAGTTTTGCTTTCACCATTCTTGGCCTTTTCTTCATGCATGAAACTGCTACTAGCTCTGAGGTCAAACTGCACAGCTCATGAACAAGAAGGAAGAAAGAAATTACTTTGCTAGTTCCAGAAGACGTAACTACAAAAACCTCTTATTGTTCAGATTGCATTATGTGCTCATTTGTGAGGGAGGTCAAAAGGATTGGTCCAGTTTGGGATCATGTAGTCAGAAATAGTTGAGAATCTTCTTCCAAAGTTTGGAAAATGAAGGAATGTCATTTCCTTAACAAACAAAATCAGTGTCACCACCTCTATTTATCATGAATGGATACTAGATGAAATTGAGTCTGGACCTATAATGTGGTGCCATGGACCTGCCCTCTACTCCCCACCCCCTTCCATGGATTGAGAAGCTCATATTTTGCTCATTTTTGTTAAAGTCAAGATGTGCAGTGATCTAAGTGGACTAAGCTTTCTGACTAAATCAGGATTGGTTAAACATATGACTAGGATATTAAATTTATGTTGGGTTGAAAAATCTAACTCAAATCCAAATGAAAACAAAAAGTAGGTATGTTTATCTCTATTGTTTCCTTGGGGATGCACTCATATGCCCTGTAATTCTGATCCAGGATTTGGAGCTGCAAAGTTCTAGATGCTCATGGGAAATAGCAGAAAGAGGAATGGTATACTTAGAGCGTGTATAGCCATTCTCTAGGTCTCAGCCCAGGCACTCAGTCTTCCCTTACCCCAGCATTGCTTTCAAAACAAATCTACTATCTTCACTAATACTCATGGGTCAACAGTGTTTCAATGATGAATGATTTCTTCAGCTTAAGTTAATCAGGGACTACTTAGGCAGGTTAAACATAGCCCATTAATATACTTGTTAAATCCAGAGTAGTTAAAATCATGGCCAATAACACAAAGTATTCAGTGTGAGGCATAAAATATAATGGGAAAAGGCAAAGAACATCAACAGACCAAAGCTCTGTGGCTTATTGTGTGTATATCCTTGAGCAAGGCACAGCCTCTTTGATCCTGTGTCTTCTTTTGTGAAAGAAACCTGATGAATAAATTAATCTCTAAGAATCATTCCACGTTGGCGGAAGGTTCCACAAGAATGATCAATTCCCAGACTTTTCCAGGATCAATGCCTGTGTTTACAGCGTGCTTTTTTTATTAATGAGGGTGGTGAGACACTGAAGTGGGAACCATTGTCTATACATGACACCATTCTTGATAAGTAATTTATATACCATGGAAGTACATTTGGATCTCCAGGTTCAGAATCATATAAATCTGTGTTCAAATTATGCCTTTTCTACATTGCCCAGTGTGAAGGACACTGTGAACAAAGAACCCACAGGAATTACTTTTGAGCTATTTTATAATTGATGGCAAAAAAAATCATGTATGTCTGTGGACAGGCAAATGAATTGTCTGGCGAGGGGACAGCCCTCCCTTTCTGTGCAAAAACTATTTATGGTTCCATCTGAAAACTAATTTCAGTAGTCCTGATCTAAAATGTATTTGTTCTCTGGATTCTCCTCTGAACCAGTTATATCATACCTGGTTCCTTTGTTAACAGTGAGTTAAAGAAAATCTTTAGTATGCATATATTTTTTATGTGTATGAAAAGTCAATTGTATCCTCTTTTGAATGTACCCAGTAATGCCAGAAATTGCTGAGTATTTGTGCAGCTGGCTTGTGAAGTTATCTTGTTTTCTTTTTGGTGTATTTATTTGTTTTGTTTTTTCTCTAAGTTATACCTTTAATCATTCCCAGAAAAGCTGTTATGTAGTGCAGCATAAAAATCAGGCAACAAAGCAATTTTACTATCTTCTGCTTCCACCCCCACCCAAACTGTTAGGATGCTCTGCCTTCATAATATCATCAGAAAGCCTGCTCTGCTGACATTTCAAGCTCCCAAAGAAAATACTGCGAATCTTTTCAGAGGGCCTTATTTGCAAGATTTGTTCAACAAAGAGGTTGGATAAGCATCTTGGATTAAACTTTCAAAGCAGTGGGCATTTGGTTACTTTTCCCCGATTAACCTGAGAACACTTTGAAATGCTCTTCTTAATCATAATGTTTTTTTAAAATCATCGGTTTTCATAAGGAACACTTCTATAAACACTCTTCTTTGTGCATTTTCTTCTATTTAGCTATTCTTTTATTTTGCACAAAATTTCCATATTTAAACTTTATCTGCAAAGGATATTTAGTGCAAAGTATTAAAGAATTAGGTGGCTAATGGAAAATACATTTTTCCTACCGATAACATATCAAAATCTGTTAGTCTATCCATTAATTTCTAGCTGCTTAGCCTCCAGGAAGCTCAGAGTCAAATTTGCAACTTGACTTTAACAACTCAGTAGGACCTACCTGTTTGGACTCTAGCATTCTCCAGCCTTGGCCTTGAATCTTAATTTATATTTCACCTGTTCTCGCTTTTACTTATTTATGTTTCAAATATTCTTGCCTTTTTATTATATGCATTTTATAACTCATCTCTTTATTTTTAGGAACTAGGCCAGAAATAAGGAATATGTTTATATAGGTAGATTATATATACTCTGTTTGTAATTTTATAAGAGAAATTCCTGGGAAAATCACAGTTTCTCTTATCATTGTTCTTTCCCTTTGTATTTCATTCTGCAACAGTGAAGCACTTACACGTAAGTATGTTATTTAAATTATTCATATACTATATAACAACTTAATACATTTCAGAAATAAAGTCATAATAAAATAAATTAGCATCTTGCTTTCTACAATGATTTACATCATTTAAATATATTGTTTCTATAAATATTTTCCAGCATGTCACTACTTATTAGAAAAGTACCTTCTCATCACCAGAATCCCCTTAGTCTTTTTATACACCTCTCATGAGGAAGAGACTGCCATTATGCTTTCAGGTTAAGAATGCAATTGAACAGGATTACATCTCAAGGACTTGAGTTGCATCTAAATCACCCTGGGAGCCTAAGGCTCTGCAGATCCCATTAGAGAGGTGAAATATTCATAAAAAGAATCTAAAGTGCTACCTTATAAGGGGAAAGAAAATAAGTTGGTGTGCTGTCATCCTGCTGCACTGGGGAAGGTTCACTTGATGCTATAGTATTAGAGGCACACTGTCAGCTCACTGAGTTGATAGAAAAAAAGTTTAAAAAAATAAAAAAAATTTAAAAAACACACTGGAACCGAAGCCCCAAATCTGGGTTTAAATTCAAGTTTTGTAACTCATTAAGGTGTAATTTTTCTATACTTATAAAATATGGGAATAATTCACCTAACCTTCCAACTGATTGTGAGGATTCGGTGTGAATATATTTGGCATGGAACTGGGTTCTCTCCTCCCACTCCCTTTCTGCTTTGCAGTTAAGAATTAACTCAGAGTATGGACCCCAGGGTTTATTAAACCTCTTTCCTCATGACTGACTGCCACACTCAGGTAGCCTTCAACAACAGCGGCTCAGAGCTTTAGATTTTCCACTGTCCTTGGGGTGTACCTGGTCATATGTGTGTTCATAATTTAGGCTGTCCTAACTACCTATGAGACTTTCATTTAGGCCATTTATTTGCCCACTTATGGCAGATTGTATTTTTCAGAGCTGTCCCCCATCAACACTTTCCATTTTATAAGTTATTATGCAAAGTGAAAGTAAAGAATAGAAAATCTAGTTTGTGAAAGGATTTGAGAGTTATTCATATTCCTAATATGGACACGAATGTTTCAAATTGTCTTTTTCATTGTCATCAGTAGGCTTATTGAAGACTGATAGGAGAGAGGCTTTTTGTAAAGTTAAAACAGAAAACCAACTTGAAGAGTCCTCCCCAGAAGTATTCACTGGCAGATTGGTTTGCAAAACAGAACACAAGGAAATTGGGAATCTGAAATATGATTTCTTTGAAAGTACCATGTGGGAGACTGCCCCATTGATTATGCCCAAAGCAGACTGTAAGCAGTGCAGGATGTAAAGAGTTAATTTGCAATTGGCTTACTTTAAGAAGTGAGTCTGACACACTCAGCCACGTCATCTTCGACAAAGGAGCCAAACACCCTCACTGGAGGAAAGATAGCCTCTTTAATAAATGGTGCTGGAAAAATTGGGTTTCAACTTGCCAGACTGAAACTAGAACTATGTCTCTCACCATGCGCTAATGTAAAATCTAAATGGATTAAAGATTTAAATATTGAAACAGAAACCCTAAACCGCGGGAAGAGAGTTTAGGAAGAACTCTTGAAGGCATTGGTGTAGGAAAAGATTTTATGATCAAAACCTCAGTTGCCCGTGAACTAGCACAAACAATCAACAAGTGGGATCTCTTCTTACTAAAAAGCTTCTGCACAGCAAGAGAAACCACCAGCAGTGTGAAGAAACAACCCACAATGTGGGAAAAAATTTTCACAAGCTGTCCCTCAGGTCTACTATCTCGAATCTATAAAGAACTTAAAAAAATAAGACCACTCAAATTTAAAGACCCAATCCAAAAATGGGCATCTGAAATGAACAGACATTTCTCACACAAAGAAGCAGAAATAGCAAATAAACATATCAAAAAGTGTTCAACATCACTGGTCATTCAAGAGATGCAAATGAAAACTACGCTGAGATTCCACCTCACTCCAGAAAGAATGGCTGCTATCATGAAATCAACAAATAACAAATGCTGGTGGGGCTGTGGGGAGAGAGGAACCCTGCTCCACTGCTGGTGGGAGTGTCGACTGGTGCAACCACTGTGGAAATCAGTATGGAGATACCTCAAAGAATTGGGACTGGAAGTCCCATTTGAGCCCGCTATTGCCCTGCTGGGTATCTTCCCCAAAGAATTAAAAGAATCATACCACAGTGATATATGTGCACCCATGTTCATAGCAGCACAATTTGTAATAGCTAAACCTTGGAAACAGCCCAAATGCCCACCAACTGGAGACTGCATAAAGAAAATGTGTTTTTTTAAAAAATAAAATGGAGTTCTACTCAGCCATTCAAAATGAGAAATTAGAGACATTTATAGCTAAATGGATGTACATTGAGGCAATACTCTTAAGTGAAATAAACAGGACACACTTGTAAATATGGAACAGTTTCTCTAGTGTGAGAAACTGAAAGTGTAAGTAAGGACTAAAAGGTATAATAGATAATGTGAAATAAGAAGAAAAGCGGTAAAGGGGAGGGGGAAATGGGAGGAGTAGGAGAAAGGAAAGAAGGGAATGGAATTAATATGAGAAAATGAAAAAATGGAAACAAAGTGTTTGTACATAGGGAGGGATGGAGGGGTTGAAGGGAGGGCAGGGGAAGGGGGAAAAATAAGAATCAAGAGAGATTATATAAAGGTGCAAATTTCCAATGATGAATATCATTATATTGTATACCTAAAGTGTACCAATAAAATAAAATTTTAAAAAAAGAAGTGAATCTGAGCAAAGCATATAGATAACACATAGCCAAACTCAGAGTGACTCTTACCTAAATTCTGTTCCCAGCCTAATACAAGAATGCTTTGTTTCTTCTTTTCCAAGCCTTGCCTATGTCAGTAACATATCCCTAGTAACCACACGTAGGCCCTTTATGTAGTCCCTTACCTCAACTTAACAATGATTGTGTCACCAATGAATATCAATAGTTCTGGCTGTTCAGGGTCTTTGCTTGCTGGAAGCCTTTGTTTGCTCAAGCACTGGTCATCCCAGTTCCCCATCTCTGCCTCTTTAATTCTGTCTCTAAGTCTTTCTTCTTGCCATGCTTCATACCAATGAGCAAAAGATCTGGATCTGCTGCAGGGATCTCTGATAGTACCAAGGATCTACAGCAGGTCTTGGGTAATCACCTTTTGCAGATATTAATGTACCTGGCAGTGGGGGAGGAATGTCCCTCCTAGACTGAAGGCTATTCCTTTTACAACCACCGCTTTGGGGTATGATAATTTGAAAACTTGTCTTACATGTTATTACTAGAAGTTAAAAAATCAAAATAGGGCTGGATTCCGTAATGGGAAGAAATTGGTGCAATTCTGATTTAACAAAGTTCCTTTACTGGATTTCTCAGAATATACTATGCCTCTCTAAGGAGGTGGGGGATATAGAAAGTATTTCAGAAATGCAATACTTCACACACTGATTTGGATATAAAATCCCTTTTTCACTCTCATGGAACATGATATAGAAATAGGGCTCAATTGAACATGTTTTTGAAAACACTAATCATTTTAGCTAGCTATTACTGTTTACAAATTTCCACAAACTTAGCTAAAAATAACACACAGATTTTGTATGTCAGGAATCTGGTCATGGCTTTGCATCATCTTCTGCAAGCCATAATAAAGGTGTCACTCCAGGGTGGAAACAGCATCTGAATATTCAATAGGGAAAGGATTCATTCCAAGCTCACTCAGATTTTTGACAGAATTTATTTCCTACAGTTCTAAAAGTAAGAACCTTGATTTCTTGCTGGCTATTTACACAGGGCATCCTAAATTCCCATAATCCCCCTTTAGTCTTTACCACGTGAATTCCCTGTCATCAAAGCCTGCACTAGAGGAGAGTCTTGTTTTAGTGTATTCAGGTTGCTAAAACAAAGTATCATCAACTGGGTGGTTTATAACAACAGAAATTCCAGAGGCTGGCAAGCCAAAGATCAAGGTGGAAACAGACTGGGTGTCTGGTCAAGGCCCACTTTCTGGTTCATAGATGGTACTTTCAAGCTGTGTCATCACATGGTAGAAAAGTCAAGTTAGCTGTCTTGAGCCTCTTTTATAAGGGAACTAATCCTAATCCATTAGGTGCTGTGCTCCAGACTTAATCACGTCCCAAAGGCCTTACTTCCTAATACCGTTATCTTTGAGTTAAGATTTCAATCTAGCATTTGGGGAGAATATAAATGTTCAGATTGTGGGAAGTTTCTTCACAAGACAGATACTACTATCTTTTTTGTTCAATTTTTATTTCTTTTTTTTCCCCCATTAAGTTTATTGGTACATTTTAGGTATAAAATACAGTTACATTCATCATTGGGATCTTGTACCCTTACATAAGTATCTTGGTCCTTATTTTTTTCCCCTTCCCCTGCCCTCCCTTCACCCCCTCCACCCTTCCCTATTTGCAAAGACTTTGTTTCCATTTTTTTCCCTTTTCTCATATTTTTTCCCCTTTTCTCATATTTTTTCTTTTCCCTTCTTTCCTTTCCCCTATCCCTCCCACTTCCCCTGCATCTTTAGACCTTTACTTCCTATTACACAATATCAATTATACATTTTTAAAATTACAATATCAAGATCTAGGAGATATTACCACAGATTTTACAGAATTTAAATGGATATAGAAAGCATATTACAAAAATCTGTTTTGAAATAAATTTGACAACTTCTAAGAAGTACCTTGGAGGACAAATTAATGAAAACTAACTCTGGAGGAAATTTAAAATTTGAATAGCACTTATTAAATAAAGTATATTCCTAGCTCGAAAACCTACCTACATGACAACAACAAGCTCGTATACATTTTAACTGATACATTATATCAAACATTTAAAGCGGAAAAAAAGGAACATTTCTCCCCTCATTTTAAGAAATCAGCATTGTGCTAATCCTAAAACTGGATAAAGATAACAGAAGAAAAAAGTATGAACATAGATAGAAGTGATGGCTTCTAGGAGTGGATCTTCCAATGCTGAACCAACACTGCCATCCCTATAATAAAACCACTTCTACATACTGCCAGATCTGACTTCTAATAGTTTGTTTTGTTAATCAATTTTTATTTCTTATTAGTACATGTTTGCAGTATGCAATGATTACATTTCTCATGGGGAGTTGGTACATGTGTGCATAAGATATTTCAATCCCTTTTTCATTCTCTTTACCTCCCCTCTATCCTGCTTCCCTCTCACCCCTTCATCTCTTTGTCCCTTCTCTTTGATTTACCTCCCTATTTCCTATTATTTATCTTTTATTTTACTCTTTAGGATCATATGAGAGAAATCATGTGATATTTAAGTGTGCATACCTGATTTATCTCACTTAACATTATGGTGTCAGTTGCACCCATTTTCCAACAAATGACTCAAGTTTATCCATCTTTATAACAGGGTAGCATTTCATTGTGTATAAATACCACCATTTCTTTATCCATTCATCTGTTGATATAAATATAGGCCACTTCCAAGATTTAGCTATTATGAATTGTACTACTATAAACATGGGTATGCATGTATCACTGTAATATGATGTTTTTGCTTCTTTCTGGAAGATGCCTAGAAGGGGAATAGCTGGGTCAAGTGAAATTTTTAATTTTAGTTTTTTGAGGAATATCCATACTGATTTCATAGTAGTTCTACTAGTTTACATTTCCACTAACAATGTAGAGGGGTTCCATTTTCCCCCACAGCCTCAATAGCATTTGTTATTATTTGATTGCTTGATGATAATTATTCTTTCTGGGTGAAGACTAAATTGCAGCATTGATTTAATTTGCACTTCTCTAATGACGAGTGATGATGAACATTGTTTTATGTATTTATTGACCATTTGTTCTGAGACATGCGTATTCATTTTAGTTGCGCATTTTTTTATTGGAACGTTTTTTTGAGAGGTCTAATGTTTTGAAGTCTTTATATGGTCTAGGTAGTAGTCATCTGTCTGAGGAAAAGGTGGCAAAATTTTTCTCATTCTGTAAGTTGTCTCTTCAATTGTTAGTTGTTTCCTTGGTAGTGCAGAAGCTTTATAATTTGATATGATCCCATTTGTTGATTTTCATTATTATTTCTTATGCCATTGTGGTTCTGTTCAGAAAGTCCTTGCATACACCTATGTCTTTAAGAATTTTGCCTATTGTATCTTGCAACAGATTAACTTTTTTAGATCTTTGATTCATTTTGATTCTGGTTAAGTACACGGTGAGATACATGGTGCTATATTCAGTCTTCTGTATGTACATAGGCAGTTATCCAAGTACTGTTTATTAAAGAAGCCATGTTTCTCCAGTGCATGTTTTTGGCCTCCTTGTCAAATATCAGATAGCTGAGTATTCCTGGGTTGTTTCTGCATCCCCTATTCTATTCTAGTGGTCCATGTGTCTGTTTATGTGCCAGTACCATACTGTTTTTATCACTGTAGCTTTGTAATATATATGAAATCCAGAATTGGGGTGCCTCCTGCTTTACTCTTAACTAGGATTGTTAATATTCTGAGTTGCTTTTGATTCTATATAAAGTTTTGGATGGTTTTCTCTAGATTTGTGAAGAATGCTGTCATTGTTTTGATTTAGATTGTGTTAAATCTGTATGCGTCATTTTGACTATATTGATTCTGCCTATGCAGGAAGAGAGAATATCTTTCTATTTTCTGATTCCTCTTCAATCTGTACTGAATTGTAGTTTTCACTGTAGAGTTCTTTTACTTCCTTAGGTAGGTTAATTCCTAAGTATTTAATATTTTTTAAGCTATTGCAAATGGTATTGTTATTCTAATTTCTTTCTTGGTGAGTTCATTATTGGTGTACAAGAACACTATTGACTTTTGTGTGTTGATTTGGTATCCTGATATATTGTTAGATTTGGTTATTAATGCTAGGAATCTTTTAGTGAAATTTTTTTGTTTCTTCTATGTAGAGGATCATACTGTCTCCAAATAATGGTAATTTGACTTCTTCCTTTCCTTTACATATATCCTTTATTTCTTTCTCTTGTCTGGTTGCTCTAATGTTTCAGTACTATATTGAATAGGAGTGGTGAACAAGACATCCATGTCTTGTTCCTTGTTTTAGAGGTCATAGTTTTACTTTTTCTTCAGTTAATATGCTGACAGTAGGTTTGTCATAAATGGCTTTTAGCAGATTGAGATAATATCCTTCTATATCTATTTTCTTCAGGGATTTTATCATGAATAGATGTTGCATTTTGTCAAAAGCTTTTTCTGCATCTATTGAGATGATTATTTGATTTTTGTCCTTGTTTAAATTTATGTGATGCATTATATTTATAGATTTGTATATGTTGAACCATCCTTGCATCCTTGGGATGAAGCTACTCAGTTATAATGTATGACTTTCTTGATGATTTGTTACATTCTATTTGCCAATATCTTATTCAGGATTTTTGCATTTGTGTTCATTAAAGAGATTGGCCTGTAGTTCTCTTTTTCAATTAGGTCTTTTTCTGGTTTTGAAATTAGAGTAATGCTAGTCTCCAGGAAGGATTTTGAGAGTATTCCTTCCTTTTTAGCTTTGTGAAAGAGTTTGAGGAGTATTAGTGTTAGAGCTTCTCTGAAGCTCTTGGAGAATTCAGTGGTGAGTCCACGGGGCTTTTCTTAGTAGAGATTTTATTACAGCTTCAGTGTCATTGTCTATTATTGTACTATTCAGGGTTTTAAAATATCCATGGTTCTGTTTTGGTAATTCACAGGAATCTGTCTACTTCTGAATTCTCCAATTCATAGAGTACAAGTTCTCAAAGTAGTTACTAATGACTTTCTGTACTTTGGCAGTGTCCATTGTGATTTCACCTTTTTCTTTCTAATTGCACTGATTTATGTCTTTTCTTTCTTTTTATAAGATTGGCTAAGAACGTGTCTATTTTGTTCATTCTTTGATAAATATCTTTGATTCATTGATTTTTTTTTTTTTCAGTCTCAAATACTTTAATTTCTGCTCTGATCATTATAATTCCTTTCCTTGTACTAACTTTGGATTTGCATTGTTCTTGTTTTTCTAGGACTTAGGGGTACATCAGTAGCTTATTTATTTGGGCTCACTCTATTTTTCTGATGTGGGCATTCACAGCTAAAAACTTCCCTCTTAGGACTATTTTCACTGTGTCCTATTTTCACTTAGTCTTATTTTCACTGTGTTCCATGAATTGTATGCCAGTACTTTCAGTCCCAGCCACCTTTGAAAGCCACATTTGCCAGGCCTAGTTTCACACCTCTGAGGGTAGGGCCCTTGTCCTTCCTGGCCTGAGTCTAAAGTCAGGGTCTATGTCTAGCTTGTATCCTCTCCTTGGTTGTCTCCCACTGAGTCACTGTGAGAGGCTAATACTGGAAACCTTGAGGTAGAGTTGTTCTGTAGTTGTTCTGTGGCTCAGTCTTAAACAATTAGCCACTTCCCAAAATTTCATCTGACTAAACAGTCTCTGGCAACATGATGGGTGTTACATTGGGTTTCTTCTTCAACTCTAGCCTATTGTAAAGAGTAACTTTTGAGGTAAAACTCTACAGCTTTTGTAGTTTACCAAAGCTGTGGATTTTTCTTTGGGCTATCACTGCTGGCCTGGTCCATAATTTCTCTCTGGACCTGCTGACTCTTCAGGGCTTGCCTTCTCTCCCAGGGCATTAGTCTTGTCCACAAACAGGACAGTTCATTGGTCAGTGCCTCTGCTACCCCATGTCAAGAGAAAAAAAACACAGAGCGGGCTTAGAATTGGTGGGTGGCTACAGCCAGGAGCTGAAATCCATGGGGGCAGAGTGGACTGGTGTGAAAGCTGCAGGGTGGTTTTCAACATCAGTACACAGGGGTAAGTTCTGCCTGCAGTCCACAGGGGCAGATGCCATCCGCAATCCCAGGGGGTGGGTTCCATCCTGGTTCATAGGGGCAGGTTCCCTCCATGGTCTGTGGGGGTGGACTGATGTTACCTTCCTTCGTAACCTAATCACATACATATAGTCACATTTACCCTTTCATTTTTATCATAATCTGTTAGTTTGCTGTCAGTCATCGGTCTTCCTTGCATTCAGTGAGGTGTAGATATAAAGAGGTAGGTAGCTTAGGGATGGAAACTGTAAAATTCTCAGCAAAAATGACTTTGCTACTAACCAGACTAAAAGATTTTAACAAACTCTATTATGATTTCCATTGGCTCAAGGCTGTGTCCCTAGGATGAAGACCCCAGACCCCTTAAAATGACTTCCTGAGAAAGTTCAACACTGCTAAAAGAATTTACTCTTCTTTCCAGCTAAAACCTGGCTTATAGGCCCCTGAACTCCCTGACCTCCCTGAGTGTATATACTTTGGAAACTTGTAAATCCTTCCTCTGTGTCTTTGAAATATAGATCAGCAATCCAGGAATGTCTTTCACAGGGATGTGGGAGCCATCCTTTTGAAATGTCACCACCAAGAAAGATGGTAGGAAGTTAGGAACCAAACTTTGACAAGCACTAGCAAACACAGATGGCCTAATCACACAGACTGACACCCACACCTCATAACAGCAGTTCATACCTGGTCTTTTGCACACTCCAGGTCTGAAAAGTGTTCCTGCTTTGTTTCAATTGGAGGTGAACTCTTTTTCTCTTGGAGCCTCTCTTCCCTACTTCACTAGCCCAAATACAGTCTCTCTTGCTATCTTTAACGAATGGCTGGCTCTCTTTGATAGATGCAGCTTGGGAGTTTGCCCACTTACTTAGAGCACTGGGTGTTATTGTACTCTCCATTATGACTCAGATAGTCTAGTAAAATTAAGCTTCATGGGCATTTGTGGGTGATATGTATGAAAAATGGTCTTGGTAACTTCTCTCTCATAATAGACATGTTCCACAGAGTAGCATTTTAAAATTTTTATTTTATTTATTTTGAGTCAGGGTCTTACTACATAGTCAGGCTGGCTTCGAACTCACTATGTAGCCCAGTTTGTGCCGGAACTCAAGGCAATCCTCCTACCTCAGCTCTTGAGTGCTGGGATTATGGGCATGCACTAACACACTCAGCTAAGAGTGGTATATACTTTAAAGTCAATTAATAATTAAAGCACTAGGGAACTTTAATATTCAAAAGAACATTCTGCAGAGATGAATACCTGAGGTCTGTTAGGCATACCTGTCTTTCCTTAGGATTTAAAAAGGTTCAAGAGAACTTTTACTCCTTACAATCTATATCTGACTAAGAAATTTCACAGTCCTCTGAAAAGTGATATTTAAAAATTAGGACTGCTTTTTATTTGAAAAATACTGACCCAGTGTTTCTCCTCCAGCTAAATTGACTGGGGGAAAAGATACGAAATAGAAGAGACAGAGAAAAGTAGTCAAATTTCAAATTTTGAAACTCTAGGAAGAGATGATGAGTGGTAACTAACTTGGCTAAGTAGAGGAAGATGAGGCCCAGGTGAGACAAGAGATTAGGGCATAGCAGACTGGCTGGAGACGTGGGCATGGCTTCAATTACAAAAATCCCAGGACACATGTGCAGATCAGTTCCCAAAGCCCTGCACGTGGACTTCTCCCAAGAACTTGAGAAGTTTTGAATAGGATGGCCTAGACCTGACATCAACCTGAGGAGTGGGAGATACAAAAAGACAGTTGCCACTGAGCTCTGGTTTACTGCATTCTGTCACGATAGTAAATGCTCATGCTGTGGAGTGCACTTCTTTTCTTATTTTATTGGCCAAATTTGCTCTGCAGAGCACGTTTTTCCCCTACCTTTAATAAATGTTAAATCTTGTTATCTTTTGTGCTTGCCTTGACCAGTTCTTAGTTCAGGATAGAAAGAACCTACAAAACACCTCTAAGAAGGAGACTCTAGCATCCCCAAACCTGGTGACACAGGCACCTGCAGAAGGAAATGAAGATCAGACTAGTGTGCATATCAATCTCCATAAAAAAATCAATGGAGCAACCAGACATTGGTGGCAGAGATAAAGTGCAAAGCTGAAAAGCCATACAAGCAAACATCCAGGTTCCCTTCCCTAACCTGCACCCTCAAGTGATGGTCTCTTCAACTAATGGAAGTCATTCAGTGCTGAAAGTAAACCAGAGAGACTGGGGTCCAGGGAATAATAGTTTCTTCTAAGGGAAGAGGGAGGAGGCTCCCTAGTAACCACAGTGAGGGTTAGAGTGTACATGTGGAAACATGAGACTCCAGAACTCCACTTTAGCCCTGGATCCCTGTTATTGTTTGTATTTAGATGTGACCCCTGCCTCATGCACTCAGAGGGAGAGCTTGTAGAAGGTGATTGGGCTGGGTGGGGGAAGCTTTAGCTGATTTGCTATTAGGAAGTGAGGCCTGGTCAGGGGAGACAGGTCACTGGGGCTGTGACCTGGAAGGGTGTGTCCTCTCCTCAGTTCCTCTCTTCTCTCTCTGCTTCCTGGCCACCATGATGTGAGCAGCTTTCCCCCGCCAGACCCTTCCACCATGTGGTTTCTCTGTTTGAATCTGCCAAACATGGACTAAAACTTTTAAACAATATAGCAAAATAAACCCCTCTTCTTTTTGTTATTTGTTGTTGTTAGGAAAGTGACTAAGACAGTGACTCTCTAACTCTGCACACTATCCTGAGACACACAGTTCCAGGAAGGAAGCTGGAGCATTCTTCCTGGAAGAAATGACTAGCCTCACAAAAATGAATTAGACATCCTAACATCTAGAGGATTCTCCTATCAAAACCTCCTGGAGAGAAGCTCACCAGCCTACTTGCTGCATACAGAGTGCCACCACATACATAGTGCCCAATGTACAAATAGGTAGCCAGGGAGTTCTATATATTTGAAGAAACTCACCAACATTAAATGGAAAGAATAGGACAAATATTTGGGGGAAAAAGGGAAATTAAAATGCATGATAATCTCTGCTAAGTGCAGGTTTGGAGCTATGTCTATTGATGAGGATATCCAAATTATCCAGAGCAATACAGAGAATGACAAAGTCCAAAGCTTCCTTACAGAAATAGAGGACTCTGGGGAGAGCTACTTTGTAAAAAAAAAAAAAGTCACCTAAAATGAGTGAAGGCAGACACATGAATTTAATAAGAGAGTGAGTGCTACTAATTCTAGAAAGCAAGACCTACAGGCTATTTCACCAGACAGAAAAAGAAAACTGGGATGAAAGGCAACTATGAACATTAAAAATGACTTTCAAAAAACCAAGTAGAAAAGTGGACAAAAAATTCGAACAAACACTTCCAACAGAGATTATACATAGGTGACATATGGAGGCATGAAGAAATGTTCAACATCATCAGTCTTTAGGGAACTGCAAATTAAAACCACAGTGAGATAGCAATAACACCACATACCTGTTAGAATACAACAAAACAAAACAAAATAAAGCAAGGCAAACTCTCGGCAGTATCAAGTGCTACCAAGGATATGGAAATGTGGAGCAACTGTCACCATGATAAATAGTTGATGGGATGTTACAGCCATTTTGGCAAATACTTTGGCATTATCTTACAAAGTTAAACATACACTTACCACATAACCTTGCAATGCCACTCTGAGGCACACACCCAAGAGAAATAAAAACTTTGTGTTTACAAAGATTCTTACATAAATGTTTACAGCAGCTTTATTCATAATTGCTAAAAGCTAGAAACCACTCAAATGTCTTCTAGCCGGTGAGCAGATAAACTGTAATACATCCATAAAATGGAATACTCCTCAGCAATAGAAGGAATAAATGCTTGGTGTGTCTAACAAACACAAGAGATTTACTTTTAAGTGATAGGAGTCGCACTCAAAAGGGCTCCATACTCATGCTTCCATTTATACCATACCTGAAAAGAGATGAAACAGAAGGAAGGTTCGTGACTCCAATGGTTGGGGAGGGGGAGGCACTGACAGCTGACTACATAGGGACACCAGGGAATTTGGGGGAATGAGGGAAGTATCTCTATCCTATTTCTGGTAGTGTTGCTTGACTGTGTGCTTCAACAGAACACATAGAACTGTACATTAAAAATATAAATTTTATCCTATCTAAATCTTAACTTTTAGAGATAAAGGACAAATGAATGAGGTTTCTGGTTTGAGTGACTACTAGAGAGTGATGTTGCTGAGGTTAATAGGACCAGCAGACATGCCAAAAACAGCAATGAGCAGCTTCTGTCCTGGCCAGGAGCATTCGAGGAAGCAGGAATACATGGAGTTAATATGGTCAAGTTAGTGGAAATTTTGTTGCTGAGTAGTATTCCATTGTTTGAATATACCAGAGTTTATGTATTTTCCAAGTGAAAGACATTTGAGTTTTCAAGTTTTGATTTTTATAAAATAAAATCTCATTGCTTCTCAGCCTTTTGGCTAAGATTAAGTGTATAAATAGAAACTCTATCAACATTCATGTGGCTTCTCAAACATCCAAGCAGAAAAGCTGAGAATCTCTGTTCCACACAATTGACAGAGTTGGTGTCCTAAAATGCAAATATCATCATATTATTTCCCCATTAATATTCTTCACGGGTTCCTTATTGCCTACAGCATGATTCTGCACTGAGACTGCATAGTAGAATCACCTGGAACACTTTACAAGGTGCTAATGCTCAACCTCGCTCCAGAGATTCTGATTTAATTGACCAGAGGATGGAGACTGTCAGTGTTTTAAAAGATGCCTATGTGATTTTATCTTTTTAAAGCTTAATTTTTAAAACAACAAAATATTATTTACGTAATTTACCTATTTAAGTATATGATTCAATGATTTTGGGTACATTCCATTATTGATTTTAAAATTGTGGTAAATATATATAACATATAATTTACCACCTTACTTATTTTATGTATAAAGTTCAGTGGCATTAATTACATTCACAATGTTGTACAGCCACCACAGCGATTGTCTCATGTGATTTTAATAGTATGTATTAAAACTAAATCCAAGTGTCAAAGCAGACCCAAAGCCCTTCAAAAGGAAGTCTCATTTTATCTTCTCAGACTCTGTCCCTAGCACTTTCTGCTCTGCATTTTCTTGGATCCAGATCTACTGAATCATTGCTAACCTTTGAAAACTCTTTATTCTTGCCTATTGTCATTTTGTCTCTGAAACACTACTCACACTGCTACCTCTGATAAAATGCCATGCTTTCAAAGCCAGACTCAAGTATTGTTGTGGAGTGTCAGATCTATCTCCTGGCTTGTTAAGTTGCCCTCTCTGTGTTCTATAGCCTCATTTACTAGCCTCTGTGGGGGCATTTAAGTGTGGCAAGTTTCTCCTTTTACATGGGTCTCCACAGCAGACTAAGACCGTATCAGGGTGTAGACGACACACCATACAATGTGTGGCTCATAGTAGAGGCTGCTTGATGAGTGGAATGAGAATAAGTCATCAAATATCTACGTAGAAGAATTGAAACAATGGGATGGTGTAACTGGGGGAGCAGGAACAAAATCAGATAGTGATCTAGCCTAGAGCATGGGGTGGTTGGAAAAATGTATCAGTGAAAGAGGTGCAGTTGGCAGATTCTGTTGAGGTGGGATCTTTATAAAGTATGTCCAGTGAGGCAGGTACAGGGCTGAAGGGATGTATACATTTTTATTAAAAATCTGCTTGAGGTTTTGAGCAAGGCTGCCACTACCTCACCACTCATTCACTCTGTATTCTGAACCAGTTGAGATGAATACTATGAAACCAAGTAGAAATTTAAAATATGATGTTACCTTATTGATGGTAAAGCTGGACTATACTTGACAATGAGCTTTGCACTACTTTTCATTAAAGTGCACCTGAGTTCACATATGAGGTTGTCACATGACAGGGGAGTGAAGCAAGGAGCGTTAAACATTTGTAGTAACCAAATAACCCACAGCTACAATAGATTCAGCTAGTAAGAGGCAACAGCAATGGTGGAAGCCCTATCCTCAGTTGTTCTCAAACAGGATAGGGCTTCTGAGATGTTTAAGAAAGTTCTTGTTTTATGGACCAAGGCAGTAAATTTGGGTAAAGAAAAGCCCATTCTTCAACAAATGATGCTGGGAAATCTGAGTATCTGCATGAAAAAGAATAAAATTGGCTCTTTTCCTTATACCATAAATAGGTCAGAATGAAAGATCTAAATGTAATATCTGAAAATATAAAGATCCCAGAAGAAAAGCTTTATACTATTAGATTTGGTGATGATTTCTTGGGTATGACACTAAATACACAGCCAATAAAAGAAAAAAGAGGCAAATAGAACTACATCAAACTTAAGACACTCTGTATAGCAAAGTAAATAATTGAGGATGGGAAAAAATATTTGTAAAGCATATATCTGATAGGATGTTAATATCCTGAATATATAAAGAACTCATACAGCTCAACAACAACAAAAAATCAGGGTCACATGCTGCATGACAAAGTTTTGGTCAATGCAAGGCAATATTTACAGCATGGTTCCATAAGATCATATTGTCTAGTGACATTCTGTGATGTTTTCACAACAATATAATTGCCTAAGGATGTATTTCTCAGGACGTATCACTGGTAAGCCATGTATGGCTGCAAGCCAACTAAAAAATGGGCCAAGGATTTGAATAATAGCTAAAAGCACATAAAAAGATCTTCAACATCCCTAATCAGGGAGAAAATGCAAAACAAAACAATAAGATACTACTTCACACCTGTTAGCCACTAGCCAAAAATCAGAAAATAACAAATGTTGATAAGGTTGTGAAGAAATTGAAATCTTTTCAAAGTGGTGGTGCAGCTTCTGTGGAAAACAGTAAGAAAATACACCAAAAATTTAAAAGTAGAATTACTATATGATCCAGCAATGTCAGCCCTAGGTATATATCTTGGATAATTGAAAATAGAATGCAAAAGAGACATTAGCACATTGGTGTTCATGAGAACAAAAAGATAGAAGCAAACTAAATGTCCATTGATGGATGCATAAAGAAAATGTGGTATATATACAAGGAAACATTATTCAGTCTTATAAAATAAAGGAATCCTTGCTTATGCTGTAACATGAATGAAACTTGAGAAAATTATGCTAAGCAAAATAAACCATTCACAAAAAGACAAAAACTGCATTTATTTTTACAAAGTATAATCTAAACCAAAAACAGAAGGTAAATGGTGGTTTCCAGGGTCTGGGGGAAGGGAGAAAAGTAGATTTTTGTTCAATGAATAGTGTTTTGTAAGACAAAAAAAGCTCTGGCGAGCTATTTCACAACCTTGTGCACAACTAAAACTCTGCGATCATTGAACAAAATTCTACTTTCCTCTCCACTCTCCTCAGTCTCTAGAAAGCCACCATTCCACCTTCTCAGAGTACAGAGGACTATACTCTATAATTAAAAATGCTGATGACAATAAACTTTATGCTGTTTTTCTTTTACTACAATAAAATACAATATGCCATACAAAATAAGTATTATCTCTAGTTCACAGCCTAGAAAACTAAGACTCAAGTAAGTTATGTCATTAGCCTAAGATAACACAAGCAGTGTAGTTATGTTATACTTTAAAATGCTTCTGGATAGAGGGGAACGATATTAAGACAGATTTCCAATAGTTAATAAAGAAACTACCAGAGGCACGTTCCATGCTCTGACTGCAGCAGAGTGCTGCCTCCAGCTGGGCAGGTGGCCAAGACTACCTTACCTTTCTCAGCTTACCTTGTACCTTAGGCTGGAACCATGTGACTCACTTCAGGTCACTAAAAATGTGAATGGAGATGATAGAGCCAGTAGGGTAAAAAGCACTGAAGTCTGAGTGGATTCTCCATTCTCTCAGTCTCTCCCTCCCTGCTCCCCACTGCTTTTTGCAAAGAACACATAAATGAAATCGCAATATGAACATGTTGAATTCATGAGCCAGTTTCCAAATTCTGCCCCAAAGAAACACCTGACCTATGTGAGACCATAGGAGTGAGAAATAAACTCTTGTTGGCTTAAGCCACGGAGGTTTTGGGGACTGTTTTCGCAGCATACTCTAGTCCAGCTTGACTACTACACTCATAAAGACTTCACTCACTGTACCCATCAGCTATTTTCTTATAACTGAAAGGAGATTCTGGGTTTGAAGGGGAGACAGAGGGAGAACTTAGTTTTAGAGGGGGTCTAGGAAAAATGAAGCTAGTTAAAAGGTCTAGAGGAGAAATTATTTACCAGGAAAGTAGACCTGAGGTAAAATGAGGGAAGAAGAAACTTCCAAACTAGGTGTCATAAGGGACCCTGAAGGCAAAGAAGACTGACATGTTCCATAAGACTATTCCTGACTTTCAGAATTAGATATAATCAAGTATAAATCCCAAAAATGCATGCCAAAGACAGTCTCAAAAATATTCTCTGAAAGAGTTGTTACCTTGAACAGATGTTCTATTTGTTAATTTAATTTTTACTAACAAGATAACATTTTTGAAGGCATTGTTGAATGTCGCAGTTTTTTCCCTTGTTAGTATAATCAGATATCACAGATCAACAATGCTCTGGAGGTTGAAATGTGTTTTTTTATGATTTGTGGCTCTGATTAGTTCTATTTTTCTGCCTAAGGTGCAAAAATGTAAATATGAACTGAATGTCTGTGTAATTTCTGCTTTCAATATCATTATTAAAAAATCAAAACAAGTATCTTCTTTTGATGTCACTAAAAATGTAGTCTGAAATACATGAGGCAGAATACACTGTCACGCAATTTTCCACTATCATATTAACCTACTGGTTGTCACACATTATTGAAACCCAAAAAAGTGCATCTGTTGTAGAAAAATACATACATATTAAATATATTCAATCACAAGTGAAAATTTACTTTTGATCTTAAGGATCAAACGCAGGGCCTTACATCTGCTAGGCAAGGGTTTTACTACTAAGCTGCACCCCCAGTCCACAAATGAATTGTTGAGAGCAGAATAACATGTACGTTCAGAAGCACTGCAGTGGAGTCTGCTTTATGAAAATTTGGCAGAAACAGAGAAAAAAGGATAGATAAAGCAGGCATGACAACAATAATGATTGCTGAATTCTACTTTAGAGTACATGGGAATTCACTGTACTCTTCTGTTTAGTACTGTGTATGTCTAAAATTAGTGATGACACATGGTAGAGGGATTATAAATGTACTGAAAAAGCACCTTCAAATATCTGCACAAATTTAAGGCCACAGTTTACAGAATGAGACTTCTTAATCACAGAAGTTCATTCTCTAACATCAAAAAATAATGATATTTTGCAAATAATAGGTTTCCACTTCAGAGCTCTTTACCATATGTTATTTCATCATGGAACACAGAATGAAAGATTCCTACAGTGATGATTACTTCTCTCTGATGATAAGGCAATACTTAATTAGCTACCTTTCTCATTGAGCTGAAATCCAAGTGTCCTTAAAGATTTTATCTCTAAAAGTAACAATAATCTTGTGTCACCGTCAGAATTAGACTGTTAAAAATTATTAAACTGATGTGCATCATAAAGACCCATATTTTCTGCTTATGTATCAACAAGAAAGGTTATTGTATTCATTCTTATATATGATTAAATTATCTATTGTTTCCAGAAGTCATCTCTTTATCATTTTTGGCTTAAATGTGAATATGAAAACAGTGATTTTTCCCTCCACTGATTGATAGTATCCATATAGTTAGAGTGTATCTTATTTTCTAGAGTGAGCTATTTAGCATGCTATAGGGGTAAATGAAAGATGTAAAAACTAAGAGACAAAAGTAAACTCCACAAACATTAATGAGATGTTGGCTGTGTTATTATGAGCCTAATGAAATCTAGTGCACACACGAACACATAGGTGTCATGCTGGGAAACCAATGATCTAGCTCTCATCTTGACTGCAGGCAAAGAATATCTCATCAAAGTTATAAATTTCATGAGTCTGTTCCCAAATTTAAAACCCTCAAGGAAAATGGCTTTCATGGCTCAACAATTTTAAAGAGTTCTTCTTACTTGGCTTTGTAACTAGGAAATTAATAGTTTTTCTAAAACAAATCAAAATTATACCATAGTTGCTTGTGTTTTCACGCTGTTGCTGTTGTTAGCACTTAACTTCCTCTCTAGATAACAAATCCATGGATTCCACATTGAATTCACCACAGGGAGACATTTATTACCTGCTATGATTGCTCAGGATAGTCTGGGATGATGATAAAATCTACTCATTCATGGCTATGTAAAAATTGTTTTCTTGAGGTAATGTGAAACGGAGTAGTTTTCTAATCAACTTTTACAACTTTTACACCGAGAGTGAAACTTATTTAGCCAAATATCAGGAGTAAGTTGCCTCAGTCCCAAGAGATGTTAGCACCCAACCAGTAGAAATGTGTAAAAGCTTTGGGAACCCATGACACTGGGAAAATATCATGAAATTAATTGAACTTACTTTTTCTCAGTAAGCTTTGGAATATATTTGAAGTTGGCAGGCAAGAGTTGCATTTTTAGGGAAGAGTCTTTTTTTGTTTTGCATACATTCAATTTAAAGAGCTTCAGGTTGTAGCATCTGGGAAAATCAAAACGATTTATAACAGATGCAGAATACAGACAATATCAAATACTTTCAACTGGTTAAGCTTAGAGAATAACCATTAGTGACTGTTTTACAGAAAGACTACATATACAACAAATGAGTAATAAGAATATCATTATTGCTTTTCACAAAGTATTAGAAAAGCAAAACTATCTAGACTTTCATTTCATTTGAATGATCAGAAAGTTACAAATAAAAAAATGACTACACCCTAGGCAAAGTATGTCTTATTGTTTGTTTTGTATGAAAATAAAACTCAAAGCAGCTCAGAGATATTTAACATTGGAACAACTGAGTGCACATTTTCCCTCAGTCAAGCTTTCTAATCCCTAGAAAAACTGAATTTACTAGAAGACATAGCCACGACTTAAATTTTTAAAATTGAATTTAAATGTTTTTAACTGGAAGGCCATTCAAAAAAAAAGAGAACTGAACTATGACATCATTTAAAATATTAATTAAATTGAATGTTTGCAAATAAGGCTATAGAAACGTGCTTCTTTGTTAGATTTGTAAAGTTTTGTATCTTTATATTTTTCATATTTCATTAGTATCTTCTGTAGACAATAATTATTTGTTATACTGTTAAAATATCATATTTTATTGAAAAAAGAGTAGGTCATATATTATTTTTTTTTCTCCAGAAGATGTAATAGGGCTTATTTTCAGGGGATGTCTTATTTTTTCATATACAACTATCTACATTTATTCATGTACAACAATCTACCTTTATTCACTCACTCATGTACAAAAATCTATATCGATTCATATACAAAACCCCACATTTAAATACAGCCATGTCATCTTCTTCTGGAATATCGTCGTAACTCTCCAAGCCCCGAATTCTGGCCTGAATCTCTTCTGACTCCACTTCCTGTAGAACCATTGGCCCCAATCTCTCACATCCAGCAATAAGGCTCTCCTCAAATGAGCACTTCGTTTCCATGTACCCTGCTCATAGTGTCTTGGCAACCCATCTGTCAGTGATTTTATCCCATGAATTCTTTGCCCAAGTCAGGACCTCTTACAGGCTGGGGCTCACAAAAGTTCCATTAAATCACGTGTTAACTGAAGACTTGAGAGGCAGGAGTGACAACAAAAATGACAGTTAAAGAATGATGGTCCACACAAAAGTGCTGAAAGGTTGCAGGCATAAAAATTCCGAGTTTATTTCACACAAGTACATTAGTATGTCCATTACAACACATGAATCGAATTATGAAGGTTTATATTCATGTAACAACCACATCTGTTCATTATCAAGTATGTCTGTTATTTGTGCTGTCTGTAATCCAAGTGGTCATTAGACAATGTCCATTTGAGTTCATCTGTTTACACAGGCATTTACCCCTCGTCCAAAGGTGCCCACTTGGATATTTACAAATATTTCATTTATATTTTTATATTAATTATATACATATTATTTTATAACTCAGTACATCTGCTATGTGTTGCAACAGACATACTAAATGCACCCATCCATCTGATGATCTTAACTGGGGCTTACTGTTGAGGTAGGTCCTATATTCCAAGCATTCTGAAAAATCATGCTAGGGCTTATTTTCCAGTTAGATATTATTTTGGAGGAAATATAGTAAAAGGATTAAACCCTAATTTTGTGAGCCACACCACAAAACCATGGCTCTTGAAAAGAATACCAAGTATGAAACATATTGGCTCCAGTTTTTAACTATTATAAATAAAACTGTTAAAATATCTATGTGCAAATCTTTGTATGGGCATGTTTTCATTACTTATGTGTTAATATCTAGTAGTGGCATTGCTGGGTCACATGCTAAGGCATACTTAACTTCATAAATCTTCAAATTCTTTCCCAAAATGATATTTTCCCCAAAATGACATACTTCCACCAATGAGTGAAGAAAGTCAATTGATACATATGATGTTTCCGTATATGTGAAATTATGTAACAGCAAAAACAAATCAAGAAAGAAGGTAGATCAGTGGCTGAAGTAAGGGCACAATTGCAAAACTCAAAGACAGAACATTTTGTAGTGACGGGAAGATTCTGTATCTTGACTGAAGGTTACATGTATGTATCCATTTGTAAAAATTTATTCAAGTGGATATTTTTAAATGGGTGCATTTTATTTTATATAAATCAAATTCCAATAAAGTTGAAGAGTAAAAACAATACCTGCTAGTTGTGTTCGCTTATGTCATTCCTAAGCGCAGTACAAAGTAAAATTGAGACCCCTTATTTGAAAAGTATTAAGAAACTTAGAAGAATGTCTGCCATTGAATTCATAGTAGTAGAACACTACGTATCGTGTAATTGGCCCGGCAAAAATTTGTTGAATGAATTTAAGAACTGGGGCATATTGGTGCCCAACAGTGTCCATTTGACAGCGGCAAAGTGCAAACATCCTTTTCTGCTTCTTCTGTTTGCTCCCCAGATCTAAGGAAAGAATATAATCCTGAATACAATTTTTTTAAATGCTGTTTCCAAATGTGGTGGAGACAACTACTAATTAAAAATTGTTTTATTTTTAAATTCTTTGAAGATATCAAGAAATACAACTCAACACCTAACATGAAGAGAATACAATTTGGCGCAGTGGGTGAATTACACAGGTTACACAAAATATAAAGGAATTCTCATTCCACAGGCATTCTACACTGTTAGTTCTGGCATGACTTACAGTGACAGTGTTACTTACACCAACTTCAGGCCAAGAAATACGGTTCTGGAAACCAGAGCTCACACCCTGTGCCCTTCTCTTCCTGTCTACACTTGCACCAGGACAGTGAGAAAAGGGCCATCTGGATGCCGGGAAGGGAGTCCTACTGGAGCCGGAACTCTGCGGAAGTTGTATCTGAGCCTCCAGCTTTCAAAGCTGTGAGAAAGTAAATTTGTGTTTCCAGCCACACATCCTTAGGTATTTTGTTATGGAAGCCTGAGCTTCTATGTAACATACTCTATTGAATATAAAAATACATAATATGTACAATTTGATTTAGGTGAGGTGACTGGCTTAATGAGTCACATAATAAACCTGCAGAATTGTAAGACTCCCTCTCTATTTTATATATATATATATATATATATATATATATATATATATAAAAAGGTATGAACCTTAAAATTTTAAGTAATTCATATACAAACATTTCCTAAAGGAAATGAAAGTCCTAAAATAAGAAGGAATGTATCTTTGAAAAACTTTTTTAAAAAACTACAACTTACATGGCTTTCAATGGATAAAGACATCACTTAAAAACACTTAAAATGTTCACAGGGGGCTGTCACCATGCCTCTCATACTATATTTTATAAATGCAGCAATCCATACAGGAGATGAAAGCACACTAAAAGATGAATAGTCTATTAAAGTATGGCCAATGATTGCTTGAAAAATCTTACAGAAGCAATAGGTACTTTCATACTTGTTCCACGATAAGCAGAGTTTTCATGTTTTACATCAGACTGAATGGTATTTATAATGGTTCCACTTATTTCATGTAAACTAGTGTCTTCATGATGAATTAAAGTATAGGTAACAAGTTGGAGAACAAAAATAAAGGAAAGGCAGCAAGCTATGTATGAGCTACTAGTAAGACCAATATTTTTAGGAAAGATAGTGGATCCAAAAAGGAATGGTATTAACAGGTATTAAAAAAGGATTAAACAGCTGGGTGTGGTGGCACACACCTGTAATCCCAGTACTTGGGAGGCTAAGGCAAGAGGATTCCTGTGAGTTTGAGGCGAGTATGGGCTTACCCCTATAGCATGCTAAATATCTCACTCTAGAAAATAAGATACACTCTATATGGATACTATCGATCAGTGGAGGGGAAAAAAAAATCACTATTTTCATAGTCCCATTTAAGCTACAAATGATCAAGAGATATGACTTCTGCAAACAATAGGTAATTTAATCAGATGTATAAGAATGAATACAACAACCTTCCTTGTTGATACATAAGCAGAAAATATGGGTCTTTATGATGCACATCAGTTTCAACCATAATTTTTGTGAGACCTTATCTCAGCCCTCCTCCCCCCAAAAGATTAAATAATGTGATACTCTGGGGGTAAGACTGCTTGGGTTTGAACACCTGCTCTTCCAATTAGGAATTACATAACTTTAGTTAATTTAGTTCTACTATTTAAGTCTCATATTGATTGTTGCTAAAATGAGAAAAGAATATTATCAATCTTGTATGTTTATAGGAACAGTTATGTGACATAATATGTGGTAAACATTTAGCATACTACCTGCAACACAACACAGTTAAGTATGATACAAATCATGTATTACAGTTTTTTAAGTGTCACATTACTGATACATCACCAATCTGTGTGAATATTGGTATTCTGAAATAGACTGATGTGGGAAAACATCAAATTTGTACTACTGCACTTGCTTATTGTGAAAACCCTCTGCAGACCCTCAACTACCTTTTCATCCTTTTCTTTAGCTTAGTCTTTGCTCCAAAATTCATCAAGGAGTCTGTTACGCATTCTAGTTTTCCTAATCCCCATAGCTGTAGTTTTAAAGGCTACCCCTCAATGAATTTTGTTTTACCTACTTGCAGCCTACTGCATCATTGCTGCCAGGACATCCTATCACACATTTATTGAGCCTGTCAGGTGCATGTGATAAAAATATGGCCCCAGGGCAGATGCACTGATTCCATTCTCACAGGGAGGAAGCTGTACAGCATTGTCTTATAAATATCCCCAAATTGTGCCTCATTTTTAGAAACTCTACATTAAATCCATGCCTGTAATCCCAGCACTTGGGAGGCTGAGGCAGGAGGATCTCCAAGAGTTTAAGGCCAGCCTGGAATACATAGTGAGTTCAAGGCCAGCCTGCACCACATAGTGAGACCCTGTCTCAAAAAACAAAACAAAACACAACAACAACAACAAAAACCCAAAATCAAAGACATCTGTCAAAAACATTTGGGTCTATGAACAGCAGGTAGATTCATTAGTCCTGTTGTAGCTGGCAAACAACAACTTAGAAACCAGAACCAGGAAGAATAAAATGGCTGGTTAATGAGAACTTTAATAAAGATATGGATCAAAGGAACGTTAGAAAATTCCTAAGTCAACGCAACGCATGGAAACTGTCCTTAAAATGTCTGGGAAAAGTAAGGACCTGCATACAGTAGGTCCCCAGTAAATGTTATAAATTTACAATCATGGCTCTACTTCTACAATAATGTTAGATTATCACCCTTTTCCATCTTTTCCTTGTAATTCTAGAATATCATGTGAAACATATGTCCATGAAAACAGAAAATAGTATTTAAACTTGCAGCACTGGTTTTAAGTGTTTTCATGATCAAGTGTTCCCTGTTCATTTTTAAACTATGTTGCTTTTTTCTTTATATTGATAATTGGAATTCTGGTAAGGCTATTAAAGAAGACAACACAAACTAGGAAAAAGAAAACAGACTCTCGGAAGTTTTCTTTTAGTTCACCCAGATGAATTTTCACTTACAGACAAAGGAAAATCTTGTTTCTGTTCTAAAATTTTAGTTAAGAATTTTAATCCTTTTAAAACCATTCCAAGGACCAGCTTTAAAATAAAAAGTGAAATGCTCTAAAACACACAAATTCTGAATACAAGCTCCTATTTCAACAACTTTATTGAGAACATTTTGCAAGTAAGATTTTACAATTTAACATATTACAAATTAGAAATCTCATCTGCTACTACCTAAATTGCAAACTTTTCAAAAACACTACAGAAAATCTTTTATTTCTTTGGATTTTTCTGTTCCATGCTGAGCTCCTGAGATATATTTTTTCTTTCAGCTTCATTTTCATCTTCCTGTGAAATAAATTTTAGAAAACATTAAAATATAAACTTAGGGCATGCTTCATTGATACTTAATGTAATTTTAACTGTGTTTTATCTGTAGGACTATGAACTATTGTGATTCCAGGAATCCTAAGTAAAAGATTATACTGGATAAAATTATGTAATATTTAAATATTTATAGTTCATGCTGTTTTATACTACATATTTTGTACTACTACAAAATTTTCTGTAATTTTAAAAGCAACCAATTTTATCAATGTCCTAAAAATTATTTTTGAAAACACTTGCTACTGAAAAGTCATCTTTGAAGGGTGAACCAGATATTTTTACTTTACTCTCTGATAAAAAACAATAAATTTAACTTCTAAGACACTTTATGTGCTCCAGTATCGCATTTTGGTCCAATCTAGCATATTTTCTTGACAGGTCTGTCAATTTTCCAATTACTTGTACCACCATATGTTATCTGAAGATCAGTCAGGTCTAAAATAGGAAACATGGGCATGTCAGGCTATAGAATGTTTACAGTCTTCTATAGTTTCGATTCTAAGTGGTGGCCTCATAATTCACATCAGGTTTTATTGAACATGGTGAATAAATGAAGTGACATCATGATGTCTGCACCATAGAGATGAAATGCATCATGTGTTTAATATTAAATGTTGACCTTCAAAATATAAATAATGAGGTTCTAGAAAAATATTTCATCTTACAATTTGTAACCCATCTCATTATACATGTTCCTTTAACAATATCCAAGTACAAAGCAGTCATGCTTTCATATTACTTCTGATTTATCATGTACTATCTTTCATTTTTATTAATTGAAATAACAGGCATTGTCTACTGAATTAAAGCATGAGCAACGATTTAAATATCTCTAGGTAATAGCAGTAATGTCAGTGTCACCAAACATGTGCTGTATCACAGTATCTTATACAATAAAATTCAAATGAATTAAACAATTGTTGAGTGCTGCTTAGTGAACTGACATTATTAAGTAAATGCAAATCAAGGTATAAACATTTTGTTTTCTATGAAAATCCATAACTCTTTCCTAATGTCACTAAGGTGTAAAAACCTTTCTTCCTTAAGAAATGCTTTTCTCTCTAAACTCAACAGCAACTGCAGTTTAGACTTTGTAAACATCAGGAAAGTAGAGAATTATCAGTATTACTAATCAATCTGAAATGTTATAGATATGTGAGACACCAGGGATGAGACTTTAACTATCACTTGGCAATTTAATTTTATATATTTTTCCAAGTCAAATAGCTATTGTATGCCACTTAACTTTTTTCTCAATTTATCTCTAATATGTAAAGATAGTCTATTATGTTCAACTGACTCAAAGATTTATTAATGAGTAGGTAGCTTCTACTTTTTAGAAAAAAAGTTCCTAGAGATAACATTTTAGTTATGGTATATTAAAAATAAAATCTTTCTCAATGCTTTCATTGTCTTCTTTAGGTAAGACTGTCAGAAAATGTTAAATCAGCAGGGAAGGTGGCAAGAAATGGGAATTAGGTAGCACTGAATTTGTCAAGATATATCTCAAGGCAGTCTTTCACTGTCTTATATTCCTACCATCTAACAGGTCCAGGCATAGGCACAGTATACAGTTGTAGTTCAATTAATGTTTCCTGAACTATGTGAAACAGTGGAGTAAAAAATGAGTATCAGAGAGGTCTGTCTGAACCAATATGTAATTCTGAAAAATGTACTATCACTCCTTTTGCACTAGTTGCACTTCAGCAATCTTCACTTAAACAGCACTGAAAACAGAAAAAGTGTTTGAAGCAACAAGTACCAACACAGCCATTAGCAAGCTCATATTCTCTAATGTGTAGGAGATGAATGGAGCTGTTATTACCTGAGCAGACTACTAAGTTATACACCAATATGACCTTCTGGTTTAACAATGTTTATCTAGTCTTGCTACCAATCTTAAATGCTACCCAAACTCAAAATAGAAATGAACAGATTTAATAATAAACCCGAGAATGAGGAAGTAGCTATATACTTTTGCTTTCATATTTAATTATAAATAAAAGCTACAGGAGCATATTGTCAAGTGCAATTACAAACTGCATCTTACGTTAATTTGGATATGGGAACATATGGATCAGGAATATGCAGATATACCAGCATATCAGAATTTTTAATATAATATCAGTCTTGTTGAATTTTTCTTAGTTAGAAAATATAATTTATAAATGCGTCTTTTCTAGCACTGACTTCTGTTTAGAACAGGTACATAATTGATTTCACATGTTTATGTTGAAAACTTGTCTTAAAATAGCTTGCCTTTTTAGAAAGCTTTTAAATTACTTGTATAACTAGTAAGAGCTAATCTGTTTCTTCTTTTATACAAAGATAGCTGTGACCTATATGTAGCAAAGGATTATAGAAGGGAGGAAAAGGCAGTCAACTCCAATTGCTAGAGTATAACACTGAAATTACTACTGTATAACATCATCAAAATGGTAGTAATCGACTTTACCATAGATAAAAGCATTAAAATTTGATTCAACAAAACTCCAGAAGGGATTTTTTTGGAAGTGTGCTAATGTATGTTTTTAACATTATAGGTCATTTTTTGTGAGAACATTAAAAGCAGTTTGAGATGAACAAAATCAGTAAAGTAGTTTGGGCAGACAGCAAATCAAGTATCATTGATAAATGACTGCATACTAAATAATACTGTAAAAAAGGAAGCTTTTTAACCAAAGCATTTCTCTAGTACTGGATATTAAAGACAAGCAAAAATTTCTTCTGATGGAAGTCAGGATTTTTTCACTCTGCTGAGATAAGTATCTGTTTGTTTCCCAATGAAAGAAGACCCTTGCTACACGGATCATTTTCTTAGTGACAGCCCTGACAAGTCTGACATTTGTTTCACAAAGTGTTCTGAAATAACAGCAACAACATATCCTTTGAGGGTCCTGGAAAGCAGACAGGGTTTCCTCTTAAATGTTTAAGCTTGTTAATTCATACTCCAGAAAACATGATTTTTACAACTTTTCACATCTGCTATTATATTCAGGATTCCAAGAATGCACACTTATGTAACAACATCCATAACACCAAATAAGTAAATGTAGTTCCTTAGCTTTAACTCTTTATGTGGACAGAAAGGTAGGGAGAATGGTAATTTCTAGGTGAACATGTAGTAATGATCTAATGCTCTAGGTGGCAGTAGAGACTACATGAGTTAGTCTAACACAGAAATAACTGAAAACCACTGCCATGTTTATCCAAATTAAATCTTTCCTCTCACTGAAAAAAACTTGCAAGATTTTGTTTAAATGTTATTCAACTTATACCATCAGTCTGATATTAAGAAGTCCTTTTATTCTTGTTTTACAGATATGATTTCATTCTCATAAATAGTTCAAAGAATTGATGCAATCCTTCCTAACCGTCCTTCTTTTCTTTTTTCATAAAAGGAACTCCAAGCAACAATGGTCAATTATTTTAGCACCTGGAATTTCTATTAAACAGGTAACATGTGGGTTCAAATTACTGTCTATGAGTACAGATGATTCTATACTCATTTTGTAGACTGCCACATTTTAAATTATTTCTTAAAAGGTAGTATTGCACAAAGAGACCATGTTTCTTTGCATCTTTACATAAGTATCTTTCTGGTTGAGAAACTTGACAAAAACTACTCTAACCAAGTAATCAAGGCAAACTTCACAGTCAGACACAGAAAAATTAACCCTGTCTACGATGCACTAAAAAGGCTCATTACTTCTGGCCTAGAGTATCTTTCCCAATAACATGTAACCTCAATTTAATCATTATAAACAGTATAAAATAACTGAACAGTAATCTCAAAGTGTCAAGATCATTAATGACAAGACTTGACACTATCACAAAATGGAGGAGACTAAGGGGTACAATGAGTGGATAAAGAGTGGAATCCTGGACCATACAAATGACATTAATGGGAAAAATGGCTAAATTTAAATATGGTCTGCAAAGTAGTGAATGTAATCAACTCAATGTAAATTTTCTGGTAACACTACAGGGAACTGGATGAAGGGGCTACGGGGGCGGGAGAAGTCAAACGTGGCTATTTAATGAAAATGTTTAAAATTCAAATAAAGTTAACTAAAATGTATGGACAAAGATTTTACATGGAAAAGACACCCATGGCTCCTACAACAAAATATACAGCTAAAATAAGTTGTTTTCCATCATTCTACATAAAATCCTTTTCTGAATCACCTTAAATGTTTATAATGGTAATGTTACTGGTTTTTATTTTCTTGTCTGTATTTTCTTACCTTTTTTATAAAGATGGCTTACTTTCAGAACTGGAACACATTATTTGGTGTTATGGTATTTAACAAAGACAGTACCTTTATAATCTGGGCTTACGAACTTTTTCCAGAAATAAGAACAGTGACAAATCTATATTTACAGAAAGAATGATGTGAATTGCTTTCCTAAGTTTGCTGTTTACAGAGAAGGCATATGGTGCTACAACACAATAATGAAGTAAGAAGCTACAAATAAACACTAACTTCAGATGTTTCTATGTTCTTAAAATGTTTTCTTTAGATTTTAAGTATTCCTTTGACTGGTCAGAGAAGGAACAGTTATTGAAATTGGATTAAAAAATAAGTGAAAATTATCTAGATGGTTTAGTAACAACAGTCCTTTTAAAAAGTAAGTATGTGGAGCTATTAGAAAAAAATAGGTAGTTTTTCTGTTCTAAATGTTGGTAGTTATAAAACATGTGACGAAAAGCAATATATAAGATATTCTTTCAATCTGCAGTCAAAAACTACCTTCTTTTATCCATTTAAAACACTGGATATAACTATCAACAGTATGTAAAATTGTGCTCTAATACAGAAAATATGCTACTGCTGCACAAGAAAAAAATTTATCTCAATAAGTGGAAAAATACTGATGATAATGAAAATGTTTTAGGCAAAATGAGCACGCTGCATGCTTCAGACTAAAATTAATTAGAGTTTTTAATGTTTTACAATTCTACCATAATTCTTTAAATGGTGCATTTACTTCATAGTAATAAAACACTTGGATCATTAAGTAAAGTGTAAAATGTGTGTAATGTGCTACATTTAACAACCTTTGGCCCTTTTTCCTGTACTTCTGCATTCAGTTTTCTAATACACTGAATAAGCAATTGAAGACCACGATTAAATTTCCTGAGTTTGCATATTTGAGATTCTTATTTCATTTAATACAAAGGCAATTAATCTACCATTTTACAACTGAATTCCAACTACAGTGGGCCATGATAGATACTGAAATGAACTTACAAGAAATGCTTAATTAAATTTACTGTAAAATGCATATGAAATTTTTTTCTTATGACAGAAGTTGCATATTTAATTAATAATTCTAGGGCTATATTATGAAATTAAGTAACTTAGGGCATTCTTAATAAACACAGCTCAAATAAAAATGTCATGAAGTAAAATGGAGCAATCTTGTAAATTTTTACCTTAGTAATTCAAAGAGAGTTAATCAAGGGCATCTCCCTTTATTTAATATTACAAAATTATATCCTTTATTTTAATAGCAAATAAGATGGTAATGGGGCAGTGATATGTTTCTAACTTCATGTATAAGAATATGTAAATGAAAATATGTAAATATGTAAAAAATGTAAATATGTAAATTTTTGTTGTTGTGCCATCACTTCTCTCCAGTTCATGATTCTGAACTAGATCTAGTGGAGTAAGTTTGCTTTTCTAAGTCTTTAACACTTCCTTTGTGGCAGCTTTTGGTAGCAAGAAATTGGGACAGTTGAAAATAAGACTCTAGGCTGGGCATGGTGGTGCACACTTGTAATTCCAGCACTCTGGTCAGCTGAGACAGAGAATCACGAGTTCCAGCCCAACATGGGCAATTTAGTAAGACCTTGTCTTAAAATAAAATAAAATGAAATAAAATAGGCTAGAGATGAAGCTAGCTCAGTGCAAAAGCCCTGGGTTTAATCACCAGTACTGAAATGAAAAGTGAGAACAAAAAAACCTCTGACTTTATATGGTGTGGGATCAGGAAGCAGTCTCCCTAACCAGGGAAGAAGGACTCTACAGATTGGCATAGTATTCTAAAGGGCGTACGTTTAAAAAGGAAATGAAAATCAGTGAATGGAAGGTGTAAGTCTGTCACAGTAAGCAGGATAAAAGGAAGGATGTGAAATTAATGATGGATGGTACTTTTGAGTTAGGGTAGACTCTTAATGAGCATAAACCCAATTCCATAATTCATATCTTCCCATAATTATTAAAAACCCCACAATTTGTATGTGAATTTTTAGGTGTTTAAGATACAGTGCTAAACTGCATGGACAAAGAATACTACAGTAGTTTTTTCTTCTTCTGACAGATGAGTTGCTATATGATGAGTACATCTGACAACCCCTGAGGAGCTTGAAGATAGAAAATTCTCAGTCTCTATTAGACTTCTAATCTCTGGGAAATAGGAATAGAAGTCTAGGCTAGAAATCTACATGAGAGGCCACTACACTGGTAACTTTCCTTCACTTTTAACATTTTTGGTTTAAAAGATATTAACCTATTTCTGAATGTTTTAGATTGATAGCACTGACGACAAGATGAAAAATAAAGGAAAAACTCTCTCAAATTCCATAATAGGCCAACATAAATATATTTTCAAATGATAACAGCACATGTCCAATTTACATTTGTTAAAAGTGTATGGCACAATACAACACAATATTTGAATAAGTTCCTTAAGACATTTTATATAAATTATCTTCTAGTCACTAAATGTAACATCTCAAAAATCCCAAATGTGCTAACATTTAAAGCACTTCTACTTTCCCTTACTCAAAAACAGCAGATACTTCTAGACAGGTGGGTTTTTTGGGGGTTTTTTGGCTTTTTTGTCCTAAATAAGCAGGAGGTTTAAATTCCTAGAAGATTAAAAATTCTACAAAATAAAAGACAAAAATAACATCTAAAAATGTTTAAGATAGGCTAGATCACTCATTACATTATAGTTCCATAGACAAAAGATGTTCAAGTTTGATAACTGAGATAAAATAGCTGATGGGATATTAAAATTTCAGACAGCAACATGTCTGTAATCCCAGCTACTTGAGAGGCTGAGGCAGTAGGGTTACAAATCTGAGGTCAGCCTGGGAAATTGAGGCCTTGCCTCACAATAAAAATAAATAAAAGGACTGAGAAGGTAGTTCAGTAGTAGAGCACCTGCCTAGTATGCATGAAGTCCTGAATTCAAACCCCAGTACCCCAAAAGAATTTTTTTAAAGAGATATACATGCACTATGTAGTATGACTAAAATTAATAACTAAGATCATTATACAAACTGAAAATACTCTATGCAACATATTTTATTTATTCATTAATATAAGCAATAGCAATACTGGAATTGGCCATTGTATAACACCTTGTTTAATAGGATGCGACAAAATTTTATTTTTCATTGAATAATGAGGATTTTAATGTAACACAGACTAAAAAAGCATTTTAAGTTTTTTGTTTTGTTTTTGCTTAGTCAGGCCCTGAGTTTACTTTGTAACCAAAATAAATGTCTATAGTACCATTAGAAAAAAATCATAATTTGGGGCCATTTAAATCAATACCACAAAAATAACAGCAAATATTGAAAATATAATTTTTTGTTTCCTTTGCTGTCTTGATATTCTACATAAATACTAATTATATCACAGATCACTGTCCAACAAAGAGAATTTATGTAAGTGATAACAATCTTGTTACTCTAAAGATATTAAAAAATTGAAAGGTTAAGAAAAACTCCCTAATGAAAAAGATATTTACATAGTAGCTTAATTTCACTGAACCAGTTATAAGATTCAAAGTTAAAATTATATTTCCATTAAGATATAAAGTAGGCTGCTTTTAAATTTTTCAGTATTTAGAATTTTAATGTTATTATTCCTGAGGAAAGATACATTGTTAGTACTTTAAACTGATAACTAATTGAGACTAAGAAACAACATAATATCAAAATAATAAAATATTTATGAATAGATCTTCAGCTAGGAAATGTATAAATTATACTAATTTAAGAAGTATCAATATACAATGCTCTTATTAAGAAGGAAGTTATCAAAGTGTCCATTGCAAAAACTATATCAAATTAAAAAATGGGTTTTAGGCTAATCTGGAAACAACTGTGATGTATTTAGGGTAACTCACTCATTGTCTTATATTTCTCCTTAGTGATCAAATCACAGAATATTAAATTTAAAAGATTTCTAAACAACCTTACCCAACTCCTCACTGTATGTATGACAATACTAGCCACTAGATTGATAAAAACAGAAATCCGTTTCTTCACCAGACTCCTATAATTGTCTGGTTACTTAAAAATAAAACAACTCCACTGTCTTCTAAGCTCAAGTGATTTAAAACTACTTTGTTAAAGACAAAATAGTAACTTTATAGTGAAGAAAATTGATCAACATACTTAAATTGACCAATCACGGTTAACATAACTGGTAATACATATTGACATAGTTTCCTGATGTGATGCACTGAGAAGTGACAACGTGTCTGGTCTGTGATAGGCTTTCCAGTAAGGAACAACTTCAATTTAATCTGCTGAAAATATTACATGAAGCTAAATTGAAGAACATTCTACAAAATAAGTGAACAGTACTCTTTAAAAAAGTGCCAAGATCACCCGGGCATGGTGGTCCCAGCACACAGGAGGCTCAGGGAACAAGGATCACTGCGAGTTCAAGGCTACCCTGGGCTACATAGTGAGTTCAAGGCCAGCCTGAACTGCACAGTGAGACCCTGTCTCCCCCCCTCAAAAAAAAGCCAAGATCATGAAAGGCAAGGTAAAATTAAAGAATTACTTCAGACAGGGAAAGATGGAGACATTTAGATGAAATGAAATAGATCATGGATTGAACCCTGAACCAGAAAAAGGAAATAAATGGCAAAACTGGTACAAATCTAAGCAAATTCTACAGTATACACAGTATTATTGTACTAGGGTTTATTTCTTAGGTTTGATAATTTTTCTATGTTTAAGTTGTTAACATAAGGAGAAGCTGGAAAAGGGTTATCAGGATTCTCCATATCAGCTTTCCAACTCTTTTAAAGTCTAAATTTATCCCAATATAAAAAGCAGACACAGACAAATAACCTTTGTTACACGATTTAGAAATGAATTTGGAAATGAGACTTAGAAATTTGGTTTCAAATACTATAAACTTACTTTCCAAAATAATATGCAGAGGTAATCAGAGCTATGGATAATGGCATTTCAGCATTTCCATAACATGGGGGAGCTCAATAGACTCTACTCTATTAATCAGTATTATTGCCTGCTCACAAAACTACAGTTATTCAGTGACAATGGGTGATTTTTCACTAATGATGATTGGTGCTTATTTTTTTATTTTTTTGGTACCGGGAATCGAATGTCGGACCTTGCGCTTGGCGAGGCAGGCGCCGGAACCACTGAGCTAAATCCCCGGATGTGTCACTAATGAAATTCAGTGTTAAACTTTTTGAATTCTTGCAGTTTAGGAACCATTAGAACATAACTATTATATGGTAAAATGTAATATGATTAGTTTCTATTTCTTCAATTGTAGTTTCTTTGGGTAGCAGATATTCTTACCACACTGACATTTTATTTCAGTACATTTATTCAGAGGTTTCAAAATGATCTCTGGCTATTCGTCAGAAAAGAGATACTTCTGCTTGAAAAAAAATTTGTCCAGATAAGCAACATTTTTATCTTGGACTGACTTAATTATATCTAAATTATCAAAACGAAGTGCAAATGTTAAGGCAATCTACTAAACCACACCTAAAGAAACATTTTTTTATTGATAATCCATTGACTTGATTATACTGATTATATAATTTTCCTATTTTAGAAGAATCTGGATCACATTTTGTCCCTTGGTTCATATTGAACGTCTTTCTTTTAAAGATACTACTGACTCTTGAACTGGCTTCTACTCTAGAATCCTTCCTTTCTTCCTCCCACATACACACAAAAAATGAACAATGGTCATATGCCATATCCTGGGCAAGGTGTGGGAGATGATAAAGATGCATGTAGATAATTATAATGCAATGGAGGAAGCAGGTAATAAAGTACATGAGGTATATAAATGCAATGCTGACAATATATAGGGAGAGTTTGTTTTTTAATGAGTAATAGTCTACAGAGTTGGGCTATGACATCAAAATAATGTACCTTCCTCATGCACAAAGCTTAGTATCGTGAGTCTTCAAAACAAATTATTTTTCAACGTAAGACAAACTAGTTTTTTATTAAGATAAACCCAACATCAAAGACTACTGCTTTCAGAAATAAGCTTATTAGACTGAATTTTTAAAACTTTACATCCAAGTGCAGATTAAATTATCACAAATATCCTTATCTCAAGATGAATGTTATTTTCCCCAGAGTGAACACATTAATCTTCATTGTTTTATTGGAAATTAATAGCTCATTAGATGTCCATAACATATCTCTTATGCTACATTAATTTTTATAGATTTAAAAAGTAGATTTTGCTTTAAGTAAAATTTAAAATATTATTTTTGAAAATTCCACTCAAGAAAATTCTCCAATAGTAGCACTTTATAATAGGTGTCAGAAGTACAGCCATACTACCATATCTGCAATTTACAGATAATCTCTTTGCTACTATTTTGCTTTTCATAAAAAATGATCAAATATTTTAAACTACTAGCTTTAAACTCTTATCTTGAAGAATACCAGAACTTAGACCTGGTAGCACCTTGTGACTGGTGGAAAGTCCAAGGTTTAAAAGTTAATATGCATTCTGGGAAGCTGAAGCAGGAGGATTGCAAATTTAAGGCCAGACTGCAAACTCAGCGACTTACTGAGACCATGTTTCAAAATTAAAAAGGCTGTGGGTTCAATCTCCAGAACCACCAAAAGTAAAAAGAACCATCACCAAAAAAATCAACACATCAATAATGTCAGAAGACAATGGAAATGTCTTTAACCTTATAATCACCTAATCTTCACAACTCTTAATATACACAACATGAAATATTAAGTTGAACTTTCTGTCAAAAAATACAACATTGGCATCTTTCTTAAATTTCTTCTTCTAGTCAGGAGAGTTTTGCCTTAGTTTTTTAAAAAAGATCTGGTTTAATTTTCCATAAATATTTTTTAAAAACTTAATTGACACACAATAATTGTACATATTTATGGGGTACAACAAAATACTTTTATTCAAGTATATAGTGTATAATGATTAGATCAGAGTAACTGGCATATACATCACCTAAAATGTTTATCCTTTCTGTCAGGAACATTTAAAATCTTTTCTTTTTTCAAATTTCTTCTATTTATTTACTTTTTTGGTTCATATATATATATATATGTATATATATATACATGTGTGTATATATATATGTGTGTGTATATATATATGTGTGTGTGTGTGTGTGTGTATATATATATATATATATATATATTTTTTTTTTTTTTTTTTTTTTTTTTTTTTTTGTACCGGGGATAGAACTTGGGACCTTGTGCTTACAAGGCAGGAGGCAGAACCAATGAGCGAAATCCCCGGCCCTATTTAAAATCTTTTCTATGAGCTATTTTGAAATATATAATTAACTGTTGTCAACCCTATAAATCTTGTCTTTTATTTTTTCACTTGCCTTTAATGCTATCTTTAAAATTCTGCTGTCCTTTAATAATCTTATCTGGAGATGGTCCTAAAAGAGTTTTCTGACTTTATGGACAATATCAACCCTTCTTCTGCCTCTCCAACAAATTTTTCTCCATAACATTAATCACAATGAAACAACCATTTACCTATATTTACTATACCTATATTTACCTATATTTACTATGTCTTTTGCTCAAGTATAAGCTCCATCACAGCAGATTACCTTGGTCTTGCTTATTCCCTCATTATCCTCAGGAACTAGTACAACACTTTAAGCTCTCAATGAGTACTTCTTGAATATATGAACGAATACTTTTGTATATAGAAGCATGTGGATCCAATAAATAATTTTGGCTTTTTGGAATACTTATTAAATATCAAGTATTTACATTCATTATATGGAATGCTCACAAAACCCAGGGAAGATAAGTATCATTTGTATTTCCTCTTGAGGAAATTAGGGATTGGTGACATTAAAGACTGCCTTTGTTCACACACATAAAATTAGAGGAGCTGTGGCTCAAACTTAGCTTTATGACTCCAAAGAATATTCTCTTTTCAATAGACCATGTGTAGAATAAAATTCTCCATGGTTGATAAATTTAAAAAGATTTACCTACATTTGCAAAATAACTCAATTTTCACAAAATGGATACTGAATAAATTATAAATTATTCAAAAATAACTGGAAGAACTAATCAAAAAGCAATCTTAAAATCCAAACTAGTTCAGATTTGGAAGATTATTTATGAGAACTTTGAAAACCATATCAATTATTATTACGGTCTAAAATGTCCTCCCAAAGGCTCTTCTCTTGAGCCTTGAATGCCAGCTGATAGACTTTTGAAATGACTGGATCATAATTGTTATAACTTTATCAATGGATTAAGCCATTGCTAGAATCATTTGATGTCACTATTGAAAAGTGAAGAAAACAGAAGTGGGGGACAGCTGAAGAGAATGAATCAAGAGGGCCAGACTGTGGGAACTGTATCCGGTACCTGGTTCCTTTCTCTCCTCCATTTCATCTTCCTTCTCTCTATAATCTGCCATGAGGTGAGCATCTTCCTTCTAATCCTCTCCATCATGATGATCCTTCCTCACCACAGGCCTAAAAGCAATGGAGTCAGCTGACTATGGACTGAAACCTCTGAAACTGTGAATCTAAATAAACCTTTCTTCCTCTAAGCTGTTATTTTTGGGTATTTTGTCACAGTGATTAAAGACTGACCAACAACTAGTTTTTCTAAGTACAGTAGTTACCCCCTTTTAGCCTCAGGGTATATACTCAAAGAGCCCAGTAGAGGCCTAAAACCACAGATCATTCAGAATCCTATATATACTATGTGTTTTTCCTATATGTATGCAACTATTATAAAGCTTAATTTATAAAGTAGGCACAGTAAAGCTAACAATATAAAATGAATAATAAAATAGAATATTATAGTATTTTGCAATAAAAATTATGTAAAGTGGTTTCTTTTTCTCTCTCAAAAATACCTTATTGTACTCTACTTCCCTTCTTGTGATGTTGTGAGGTGATGTGATATGAAATGAAGTGAGGTGAATAATGGAGGTGCTGACATTGTGATTTACTCATAGTGTTAGGCTACTACATAAGGCTCACTTGAGAACAAGTAACTTTCTACTGTTACAGTAGATCTGATAACCCAGACAGCTACTGATTAACTAATGGGCAGACAGTATACACTGTATTGGTAGGGATGATTCCTAGGCAGGACAGAGTGGACCAGTGCAAGCTTTCATTCAATAAATAGACTTAAAATATGGATTATTTATTAGTGGAATTTTCCATTAAATATTTTTGTACCTCAGGTAACTGAAACAACAGCAAGTGACACTGAGAATAGTTTGGGGGCTACTGAATTAGACTGTTATGGTATATTTCCTCAATCTCATGAGATTGCAGAAATAAGAGAGAAAAAAGGTGTACTAGAAAAATGTTGCAATGATCAGCTTCTCAGAAACAAAACATTCTGTCATTATCCTGGGATGCCTGATCTTAGTTCCTAAAATATGCTCATATAAAGAGGATTTACTGTCACAGTTCATGGGTTCCTCAATTATTTGACAGCTACTAATGCAAACTTTACTTTGCAAAGAAGAAAAAAAACCCTATTTGTAAGAAGAATCATTAGTCTACACAGCCAGGTCTGTGCATGGCTCTTGGGGCTCTTGGGAATGCTTAGAGGCCAAACTCAAGAGTCTTAAAAAGAAAATCCTCGTGTACTATGAAACCCAGATGCAAAGATACAGTTAAAGAAAAAAATTTATATATTTAATATAAAAAAGTATACAGAAGTTAATAACTTCATAGCAACATTATGTGGCCATACTACACAATCAAAAGTACATTAAACATTTAGAAAGTGCAAGTTTTCATAATACTAATGTTCAACAATTACTCAGAAAATTCAAATTAATTTATAACCATTGCATTGAGATTTAAAAATATATTTTATTTTTCTTGTTTTAAAAATTACTGATGTATCTTTTATCACAAACCAAGAGTACATAGAGAACAGGTTTCTTTTACTATAAACTTTCTTTTAAAGTAGAAAATAAAACTGTATTTGAAAGTTTATACATTTTAAACTTTCATCATTATTTGAAATGTCTTGTTAACATACTAAATTTCAAGATTTAAATTTCAAACAGCCCAAATGCCCATCAACTGGAGACCGGATAAAGAAAATGTGTTTTTTTTTATAAAATGGAGTACTACTCAGCCATAAAAAATGAGAAATTAGAGACATTTACAGCTAAGTGGATGCACATTGAGGCAATACTCTTAAGTGAAATAAATAGGACACTCATGTATAAATAACAAATAGTTTCTCTGATGTGAGAAACTGAAAGTGTAAATGAGGACTAAAATGCATGATAGGTAATGTGAAATAGGAAGAAAAGGGGCAAAGGGGAAGGAAGTGGGAGGGCTAGGGGAAAGGATAGAAGGGAATGGGATTAATATGAGAAAATGGAAAAATAGGAATAAAATCTTTGTAAATAGGGAGGAATGGAGGGGTTGAAGGGAGGGCTAGGCAAGGGCGAAAAATAAGAACCAAGAGACATTATATAAAGGTGCAAATTTCCAATGATGAATGTCATTATACTGTTTACCTAAAATGTACCAATGATTAGAATGAATAATCGATAATGTAAAATAGGAAGAAAAGGTCCAAAGGGGTAGGGGTAGTGGGAGGGGAAGGGGAAAGGAAAGAAGGGAAAGGAAAAATGATGAGAAATGGAAAAAAATGGAAATAAAGTCTTTGTAAATAGGGAAGGGTGGAGGGGGTGAAGGGAGGGCTAGGAATGGGGAAAAAGTAAAAACCAAGATGCATTATGTAAAGGTACAATTCCCAATGAGAAATGTAATTCTGTTGTATACCTAAAATGTACCAATAAAAGAATTTAACAAAAAAAAAAAAGATTTAAATTTCAAGATTTCATTGATTTAAGCCAGGAATATAGTTGAGCAATAGCAAGCATTTGGAACTATGATATGTGAATGTAAGCTGCCTGGACCCAGTACAGAAAGGGTCTACCTCATAATTAATTTCTGTAACCTATTTCACACATACCACATGCAGCACAATAAATATTTAATAATGTTTTTGGGTTTTTTTGTTGTTTTTGGTACTGGGGATCGAACTCGGGACCTTGCGCTTACAAAGCAGGTGATGGAATATTTAATAATGTTTATTTCTGGAAATTTGTACAGAGAACTTGTTAACAGACTTATTTTCATCAGTTCACAAACTTGCATAACACACAAACATTCCACCTAGAGTCAAAGTAACAATAAACATAACACTGTTATTTAATCTTCAGAGATAACACAACTAGAAAGAAAGACATGAAGCATAAAAACTGTAGAAGAGATAAATCCATTCCTATTAGTTGCTTTTTTTTTTTTTTTTTGGTACCAGGGATTGAACTTGGGACCTTGTGCTTGCGAGGCAGGTGCCGGAACCACTGAGCTAAATCCCCAGCCCCTATTAGTTGTATTCTTAGAAATTTCAAGAGTTCATTGAAACACTGTTACAAACTAAGATAATTCAGTGAGAAATGCTATTTATAACATGAGAAAATTCAATGTTAGTAAATAATAAAATTAGATTATTCAAGACAACTTTTAAATTCTATACCAATATTCCTGTAATTATCCTCCTTAATTTCGAGATTGATTAAAGCAAGAATACTGACCATTATATGTATTTCTGCTAAACAGAGTAAACTGACATGTTAAATAAGTATTTCACAGTCAAATAATGAATCTGATGAAAAGATAAGTTACAACAGATCTTCAACAGATTTCTCCTCTACATTACTCTTCTCTAATGAGAGTCAAAAGATTTGAGAGCTAGAATGCACCTCACTTAAAGGTAATTTGATCCATTCTTTTTACTCCACATATGAAGAAGCCATTCCTAGATGACATAACTGAATTCCTCAGTCCCACAGCTAATTAACTGTAGAGCTAGACTCAAAAATTCTGTTTCATGAATTACAGTCTGTAACAATCGGCCAGGAATCAATACTGGCCATCAAATGGTGACAAACACACCATGTACTTGTATTAAAAAGTTTGGGTGTGTATGTGTGTCTATTCTATAACCAACTTGATATTAAAAACAATCGTCTCATTCAAAACATCTACATGAGTACAGTGGGAAAATGCACACATAGACCTTGATGTTAGATAAACCTATGTGAATCCTGCTTTAGCACCTATTATTGGTATGACTTTGAAAAAGGCACATGGCCTCTTACCTCAGTTTCCTTGAACTGTGCAACAGAAAAACAATAACAAAAAAGAAAAATCAAACCTCATAAAATGACTCTGGGTTGAAACACAACTAAAGAATGAGTATGCATATTATTCTAGTAAAATGTCTGCTACACAGAACTCAAAATAGTATCAGTCATCATTATTACAAAGTTTAAAATGTATTGCCAAAAATGTGGTACCAAGTTGAACTCAGATGCACAAGGTTGGAAAAAGTGACTTCAAACTTTAATTAAAATGATCATCTTTCTTCTTATTCTAAACTACAATTTTACTATTCTGATACAAATAATAACTGGCAAACTCCCAGCACAGAGGAGGCTTCTGGGTCGACATGCTACAGCTCCCAGCACAGAGGAGGCTTCCAGGTTAACGTGCTGCAGCTCCCAGTGCAGAGTAGGAGACTTCCAGGCCAACCTACCCCCGCTCCAGCACAGAGGAGGTCAGCCACATGGGCGCCAGCAGCACCATGCTCCCTCCCACCATCAAAAATGAGAAGACACATAAACAAGTCACAAAACCAGACTTCCAGATCACCCAAAGCAACTCCAAAGGGAAATGAGATGAAACAATCTGATACTAAACAACCTAGACTCCCTGAACTGGCAACAAAAGAGGATCTGGAAAAAATGAAATCAGAAATAATTTCTCATAACAACAGAAATTGTGCCCATAGTGCAAGACATGTTTAATAAATCTAGAGAGGATACAGATTAAAAACAAATACAGGAGCCAAGGAATATGATGGAATCCCAACGTAGGAAACAAATGGAATCCATAAAACACATGCAAACAGATTTCCAGGAGATTAAAAACTCCACTGAAAGCTTACACAGCAGAATGAACCAATGTGAAGACAGAATTTCAGATACAGACTATAAGATTGCAATTAGTGACCAGGAAAAGAAAAATTACTTTAAAATTGTAAGGGACCACGAGAAAGCAATCCAGCAGCTGCTAGATGATGCAAAGAAGAACAAAAGACTGATTGGAGTCAATGAAGAAACAGGAGAGAGTACAGATGACATTAAAAAACTATTCACAGAAGTGATGGCAGAAAACTTCCCAAGCAAGGGAAAAGAACCTGACATAGAGATAAGTGAGGCATACAGGACTCCAACTACCCTTGGTCACAAAAATCTACACATAGGCATATAATTGTTAGGATTCCAGAAAACCAACAGAAGAACAACATTCTACAAGCAGTTAAGAGAAAAGAAACAAATCACATACAAAGGAAAGCCCATCAGAATCACAGCAGACTTCTCAATGCAAACCCTCAAGGCTAGAAGAGCTTGGAGTGAAGTAATGCAAGCCCTAAAAGAAAACAGCCTCCAACCCAGATTGATGTACCCTGCAAAACTATCTTTCAAAATTGATGGAGAAATAAGATACTTTCATGACAAAGAGTCCCTTAAGAAATTCATGAATACCAAACCAGCACTCCAAAAATTTTAGACAATATGGTAGGAAAAAGTAACAAGGATCACAACCCCAGAAAGCCCAGCAGAATGAATCCGTTGGGCGCGACAAGAAATTAAATGCAAAGGGGGAGAATCCAACAAAAAGAAAAAGTTATGATGAAAAAAAGCAAGAGTAGCTATCTTCTTTGCAGATCAAATAGATTTCAAACCAAAATCTGAAACACTTCTGGTCCCAAGAATTTCAGATAAGGGATAGTCAACTTGTATGTACAAATCTATTGTGAACATGTGTTTTCATTCCTCTTAAGTAAAAACTTAAGAACAGAAGTGTTGGTTCTTAACAGTAATACAAGAAATTTCTATATTGTTTTCCAAAATGGTTTTATCATTTTACATTCACATTAGCAGTATTAGTAAGTTCTAACTGGTTCACACCTGAGCTGACATTTATTCTTTTGGAATTTTTAACTTCATCCCCCTAGTGAGTGTATAATTCAATCTTGTTATTGTACTGATTAGTATTTTTCTGATTCTAGTGAGCACACCTTTCCTTGTGCTGTACTGGCTATTTATCATCTTCTTGTGTCTACATTTTAATTGGGTTGTCTATTAATGAGCTGTAAGAGTTCTTTATATATTCTGGTCATAGATTATATGCAGTATAAATACGGTCTGTTTAAGGACTACTTTTCATTTTCTTAACAATGTCATTTAAAGTTGTAAATTTTAATGGAATCTCATTTATCAATTTCTTTCTTTTATATATCATGATTTTTATATCCTAGGAAATTGTTGCCTACCCTAAATTCATAAACATTTTCCCTTATAATTTTTTCTTAAAGTTTTATAGTTTTAGTCTTTCATATTTAGTTTCATAGCTCCTTTCAAGTTATTTTTATGTATGGAAATAAAGGGTTGAGGTTAATTTTGTACATATGGCTAACAGGTGTTCTAGTACCATTTGCTGAAAACATTATCTTTTCCTCTGCTCTTGAGTTGAGTTTATGTTCTATAAAATGTTAATGTTAAATAATCTTTCACAACTCAGTGGATCATATATGTATGGTTCTATTTCTAGATTCTCTGTTTTATTCCAATGATCTATATGTCTTTCCTTACACCAACACTGCCTTGATTACTGTAGCTTTAGAAGAAGGATTAAAATTAGGTACTAAATGTCTTCCAACACTGTTTTTTTTTCTTTTTACTTTTCTAGGTCCTTTGTACTCCTACATAAATGACAAATTTCAATATCCAATTCTTCATTTATAGCAAGTATACATAGACCTGAATTTTTATATATACCTTGTGTTTTCTAATCCTGAAAAATTCAGATACAAGTTCTAGGGGCGCCTAGAGATTTCTTAGTATTTTCTCTGTAGATGGTCATTTCATCTACATATAAAGATTTTACTTCTACCTTACCAATCTTATGCTAATTGTTTCTTTTTATTGCCAGACTATTTTCGTTTGGGCCTATGTTTCAAAGTTTAATGGAGAGATGAAGAGTAGGCATATCTATCCTTGTTCCCCACCTTAGGGAGGAAGAATTGTATCTTTTCCATTCATATAAGATGTTTTTGCTGAAAGTATAGAGTACAAGTCTTATCAGTTGAGAAGGTTGTGTTCTGCTTCTAGTCTCCTGATAGCTTTTACCATGAACAGCTGTAGAATGTAGTCCAATACTTTTTCTCAAACTACTGACATCATACGGCTTTTTCCTTTCCTCTCTTAAAATGATGACTTTTGGGGGTGGATCTTCCAATGCTGAACCAACACTGCCATCCCTATAATAAAACCATTTTTTACATACTGCCAGATATGACTTTTAATAGTTTTTGTTAAACAAATTTCTATCTATGTTCATACTTTTTTCTTCTGTTATCTTTATCCAGTTTCAGTATTAGCACAATGTTGATTTCCTAAAATGAGGGGAGAAGTGTTCCTTCTTTTTTCTGCTTTAAATGTTTGATATAATTCATCAGTTAAAATGTATATGAGCCTGCTGTTGTCATATAGGTAGGTTTTCAAGCTAAGAATATACTTTAATAGGTGCTATTCAAATTTTATATTTCCTCCAGAGTTAGTTTCATTAATTTGTCTTCCAAGGTACTTCTTAGAAGTTGTTAAATTTATTTCAAATAAGATTTTTGTAATATGCTTTCTATATCCTTTAAAGTCCATAAAATGTGTGGTAATGTCCTCTAAATTTTGATAGATAAATTTTGATAAAAACTAAATTTTTAGTTTTTTAACTAAAACAATGAATAATTGATATTGTGTAATAGGAAGTAAAGGTCTAAAGGAGCCGGGGAAGTGGGAGGGATAGGGGAAAGGAAAGAAGGGCAAAGAAGAAACATGAGAAAAGGGAAAAAAATGGAAACAAAGTCTTCGCAAATAGGGAAGCATAGAGGGAGTGAAGGGAGGGCAGGGGAAGAGGAAAAAATAAGAACCAAGATGCATCATGTAAAGGTACAAGATTCCAATGATGAATGTAACTGTATTTTATACCTAAAATGTACCAGTAAACTCAATGGAAAAGAAAAAATAATAACTGGCATATTTTAAGGATTACTTAACTTGTAATATATAAATGTTTTCTATTTGTTTATTAACCTACAAGTGTATCTATTATGTAGCAGATTGTTCTACAAGGCGGGGGATAGTGGGAAGCAACAGTGTATCATTGTCTTCAGTAATCTTAAATCCCAACAGGAAGAAATAGGCCTTGAACTATTAATTGATGATTTCATATTCTGATACAGTGGAAAAACAGGGTGAAGAAATACAAAATGTGGCAGCATACTTTTTTACTATGCAGGATAATTAGGAAGCCCATCTACGTGATATGAGACCTGAATGATATGAAGATGCTAATTATGGAACAGTCTGTGAGGAGAATATCCAGGCATAGGGGATAAGGCATAAAGCCCTAAGGAATGACTTCAGCATCTATATATACCAAAATGGTCAGGATAATGGCATGACATTAAATGTTAGGTATTACTACACATAGCAATACTGGTTATTTAATTTACAATGAGAAGTCATTGCAGGGTGTTTCAGAATTTAAGTAATATGATTTGATTTTGAGTTTTAATCTTATAGTGGTTGAAGTCTACAGAAAGATGGGGACAGGTTAGGTAACAATACAAATTATGAAAATAAGGAAGCAGGCTATTTCAATAGATCAAAAATGATGGCAATTTAAACTACTGTAGAACTAGTAGGAATGAAGGAAGTATGATATCCTTTGGAATTAGGGCAGGTATACAGATGGATGTGGGGAATAAATAGTGGAGATTAATTAGGACTGATTCTTCTGGCTTCTGAGTCCATAAAAAGGTGGAAATGAGTTGGTAAAAACTTATGGAAGAAGAAAATTATGATTAAAGTGGGGAAGGATGAAGATATCAAGAATTGTATTTTAGCAATTAAGTTTGATCTGAACTTTATCACTAGAAATGTGAAGAATAATTTGAATATATGAATTTAGATTTTAGGGTATAAGGGTTCACCAATGATATTATAACTTTGAAAGTCTCCGACAGATAGATATTATGAGAGTCTATGCAATCATCCAGAGACATACTTAAGTAAAGAGGGGACCCAAGAATCAAAACAAAGAAAACCAAGAGGGTACAGACATCAAAGAAACCAAGAAAAAAGAAGAAATAGTCAATATCGTCAAAGGATGTTGAGAGGTCAAGTATGATTCAGACAAAGTCATAAATACTGAGTTTGACAAGGAAGAGATTACAAGTGATATTAACAAGAGCCATTTCAGTGGAGTAACAGGAAGAAAAGCTCAGGATGAAACAGGAGCACTTTTCCTTACAGTTCACTTTTCCTTTTATTTCAGGAGCATGAGAGTAATAACTGGAGTTGCAAAAACCATCTTTGAACCATAATAAAAAGAACCAAAACATCATAATAAAATCACTCTAATATTCTTGAGCTACTGACAATACTACCTTTAAACTTTTTGTAAGTGTTGTTTTATATTCCCCATATATAATCAAGTTTTTCTTTCAGCACAGAAATATACATTCTGCCCCAAACAACAAATGGTATGTCCTCTATCCTAGTCTTGAAACTTTCAGGTTGAATAAAACACGCAAGCCGGGGATTTAGCTCAGTGGTTTTGCCGTCTGCTGCGCAAGCTCAAGGACCTGAGTTTGATCCCCAGTACCAAAACAAATAAACAAACAAAAAACACACGCAAAAAAGAACTGCATCAATGATTTGTATAAAGAGTAAGTTAACTGCATGTACTGTTAACAGAACATCTTCCAGCATCTAATTTTAGGTTTAAGACTACTAGTTATTCTGGAAATGACCATACAGAGATGAATGTATGCCTGAAAGGAAAACTCTTACACATAGCAGAATTCTATGAATGTCCTTGAAAATAATGTGTTTAAACATTGCTGAGTATCTGCAATCATGGAAAAATAGAAGAATTCAAATTCTTTTCCCACCTTTAGTGCTCCAAGAATTATTTCTATGTCACTGTAATAATAAAGTATATAATGCATATATTCTCCACTCATTTCTTGTAAACATATTCGTAGGAAAAACAGAAAATGAAGATGAGCAAATGGAGGTCTTGAAATACATGACCGTTTCAAAATATTGCTGCAGTCACACAACTGGGGTAATAGAAAGGGAAGGGATGTGGACAAGGCTGCAGTCTGAAAGAATAGGAAATATGAAAACATGTTTATCAAGGGAAATATTAAAGACCTAAAGAGATTCTTCTAGAAGGAACAAAGATATTTTCCATCAGAGAGTTTCATGATGATGGTCTCAAAAATAACCTCTTAGAGGGGCCGGGGATTTAGCTCAATGGTTTCACCGCCTGCTGTGCAGGCGCAAGGACCCAAGTTCAATCCCTGGTACCGAAAAAAAAACCAAACAACTCTTAGATCATAATAAAATTATTTGATTTTAAAATATTATTTAGTATGAAAACATTTTATTACAGGAACTTTCACATATGTATTGGAAAGCTGCAGAAATGTCATAAAACTCTACTAACCCTAGATTTTCCAATGGAACATTTTAATATAACAATGTTAAGTAATACAATGAATAAGAGTTTATGATGGAAAATTTAAGCTCAACATTCAAGAGTTTATCTGCCATCGCTTTTTTTTTTTTTGGTCCTGGGGATAGAAAGGACCTTGTGCTTGCCAGGCAGGCGGTGGAACCACTGAACTAAATCCCCGGCCCTCTGTCATTGCTTTTTTAAAAAATTAATTTCAATATATAAAATATGCCTTTGTATTTCCTCAGTCTACTTTCCAATACTAATCTAACAAGTTTAAAATATGGTAATGCCTAAGGCACACAACATACGTAAAATAAAAAAATTAAAAGGCTTAGTGTTCTATGATGTTTACTGTTTTAAATAGTATTATATTAATATTCCATATTACCTAGAATGCCTGTTACTTTTTACATTCTTTTGTATATTTCATTGCGGTACAAAGTAGAGTTATGTGATTAGAAAAGTAGTTGTTTAAACAGTTTGATGAAATTAAATATAGTACTATAAATTATTCTTATAAAATTGCCTCAAAATTGTGTTAATTGCTTTAGGCAACAGTAATGTTGAAATTGGAAAAAATTCCTCCACAAATTAAAACATAATCAGCAAATTTATATTACCATAAAAATAATTTGCAAATGCTAATTTTTTTTCTGTCTGTAGTGAAGTAACTGGCTGATCAATATTTTCGGAGACTTGCTCATTTTGAGTCTATTTAAGTTTATAGTAGCATAATGATACTACAGTGGATTTTTTTTAAAAAGTGAATGTTCAGTTTCAAAGATTATATGTACAGGATTGTTTTTTCTCCAAAGGCTTCACTGAAATGGACAATGAAATTAGAGAGAGGGAGATGGGAGTAAACTGACTTTGTGCACAGGCATCTGCAATTGTGGGACCTATTTAACCAGGTTAGTTATTTTGAAACTATATCCTGGGTTCTTTTACCATAGCTTTCATGCCCACAGGTACTTGACAGACATCAAGAGGACAGAGATACCATAATATTCTCAGTCATTATCACTGGACTTGTAAAGTACAAGACGCTAAGAAAATATTTGTTAAATAAAGGCAAGAAAAAAAGCTAGGAAAAAAAAGCCCTTCAGTATACGAACAGTAACTGTTTTGTTTTGTGTTCCTGAAACAGAAAACCAGATGTGGTAATTTATAAAGAAAAGAAATGTGTTTCTTACAGTTTATGGGCTCTGGGAAGTCTAAGCTCCAGGGGGCCCACATCTGGCAAGGTTTTTCCCGTGCTGTGACATCCCATAGCAAATGGCAGAAAGGCAAGAAAGTACATGACAGCAAGAGGGGGACATACTTCCTTTTGTAACAATTCCCCCATGATAACACTCTTAGGACAACAACACTAATCTATTCATTAACATAGGACTCTATCCTCACAACTTCATCACATTTTTAGGGCCTCATTTTCCCTACAGTGAGATTTGGATTAGGTACTCAACCTATGAACCTTGGGAACATGTTCAAACCACAGCAGTGGTAATCTTTGAGAAATAAGTTACAACTTTTGTTTTCTTCATCTATTTTTCTGCACCTTCGAAATAATGTATTATGAAGATGTGTTACTTGTATAATAAGAAAAATAATTCATTAATAAATGTAGCTCCTAATCTTCCACTCAGTTTCTTAGTGAACCATAAGAAACAATATGAAAAAAGTAATAATTAGAAGAAATTAATGTATTTTTATAGAAATCACTTATGCTAAATAAAATTTGTTTTATTTAAAAATTACTACAGTACATCATTCATAAAATTAGTTAGGGGCATATATTAGTACACTAACCACAGTTTAATAAAATTTTGTTTTCATTGCTGGAAAAGCCAATATGAAGGTAAATTCAAGAAATGTAAATCCAGATTCTCAAAGCAAGGCAAATTTTTCTGCAACAACTAAAACTTTTTATATTCCTAATTTTAAAGTAATGTGGATTAAGCAGTATATGACTTGTTCTTATCCTATAAAAATATTTATGTGACAAAACGTGAAGCAGTCCTAAATTATAAGGTTATAATTTATATATGAACAGAAAATTCTAGACTTTTCCAACTGGTAACTTTTATGATGTTACCAACTAGACATTAAGAAATGAAAGTAGTTATCACTTATATCTAGATACAATAATCTATTTTTGAGAACTTAAAGTAGAAAACTGCAAACTATTAAGGTAAGATTATTTCACTTACATTATTATTTCATTTTAAGACTTTTGTGAAAATCTTGCATGTGAACATGTGACTAAAACAAAATCTTACCATCATCATTTTCCCTATCAAATATACCAGGATCTTCTTTAAGTTTCTGAATGATAGGTTAAACTTGTCACAAGTATTTTTAATAAAATATTGCTTTTCACTTTAATATAGGAAGATACATTTTCAAGAAGGAAAATGCTGCTGTTATCTTGGTTATAAGCCTGCTCCTGAAATGATTTAGATAGTTTTCTTTTCTACACAGTATCAGTATAAGGGCTTTCTTTTCAAGCAATGAATTATAGCTGATACTGCAAACCTATTCTATCCATATCTCCCAGTCCAGAAAAATGAGAAAACATAAATATTTATTCTATATAAATAGAAGAGACATAAGATGCAGATAAAAATGAACCATTACAGAGTAGTGAATAACTACTATGTGTATCACTATAAGAACAGAAAAGGGCATCAAGAATTTCTACTGGCTTTAAATCCGAGGATAGCTAAGGTTACCAAGAAAATAGAAAAATCTGTAATTTTATGTGTTTGTGGTTCATGATTTTTCACTGACAATACATTTAACATTTGTATACAGCACACTTTGGAGGAAATGCAATAAAACTATTTGCTTTAACTGAGAATCATCCACAGCATCAAAACAAACCAAAAGTAATCTTAAGAAATCGTGATCTAAAAACAACAGTCAGTAATGCTGTTTAATTATTTATTGTATTTTGCTATTTTTGCTATTTAGATATTTATAATATGGCCACTGAAATTTTTCTAGGTAAATAATTCTTATAGTATGATAATTTGAGGAAAAACTGCTCATAGGTTGTCCCCTTTTAATAAAGCAGTAGTTTTCAATTTTAGCAGACATGGTACCTTAGTCATTTTGTCACTGCTGAGACAAAATACCCAACACTCAGTAGTTAAAACTGAAAAGGTTTATTTTAGTTCACAGTCTGTAGAGATTTCAGTCCATAGTTGGCTGGCTCCTAGACAGGGCGACATGGCTAGGGGAAAGAGCTCACGGCGTGGCAGTGGGAAGCAGAGTAACATCAAGGGAGAAGGAAGGATATATATAGATATCCTTCACAGGCTTCACCTCCCAACATCACGCCCAGCTATAAACCCATCAGTGGACTAATCCAGTACCACACACCCATGATCCAGTATCACACTCATGATCCAATTGCCTCTCAAAAGCCCCACCTGAGTACATGAGGCTTTGTGGGGACATCTAGATATAAGCCATAACATGTGGCAAGGAACAGGATGTATCAAGAAGGAATAAAAACATCCATATCAAATAATAAGATCATATAAATATTAAAAACTTATAGGTGCTAAAAAGAAATTCAAAACAGGTTTTGAAAATGAAAGAAAAATACTAATAATCAGGTAGATTTATATACACCACTAATGCACCATGAAACTAATTTCAAAGAATAAAATCTGTACATCTCTGGGGAACTATGCATCAAATTATACTTTTAATGAAAAACTATATAGACTGTCATATAATACAAGCCAAAGAAAATTTTGAAGTAACTCACCTTATATCAAAACAATGAAACAAATTTAACTTTTTCTTCATATATCAAACAATAAACCCAACAAGCATGATCCTAGAAATGACATACCGTATGGGAATTCTGTGCCACTATGAGGTTTATCTTACCATTTATTATGGGACTTCAGATAATTCATTCACAATCCTTCTAAACTCTAGATTTCTCAATTCCAATGATAACGTTGAGACAAGATTTAAGAGAATTTGATTGCTGATTGAGTCACTTATAGATTGAAATTCCACAGTTCTAATTATTCTAAATAAATGATAAATATAATATGAATGATACTCTCATCAGATAATCTTGGAGAATCTATTCTGTCCCTGAAGAGAAAACTTAGACTCAAAAAAGGCTAGAAAATTTGCTCACAGTGGCTCCGCCACTAAGTAATATTCTAATCTAGGTTTGTCTTGACTACAAATTTCACGCTCCACAGATATCTTTCACATCATTTCAGTTTTAAAGAAGGAGACATTAAAAATTGGCTACCTCACAGATAATAAACAGAAAACGGATTGGATTCTTAATATTACATGAGAATAAGATGCTTCCTAAGAATTTTACATTTCTCAATGTCAGTAAGTAGCTGGGAACAATTTTAAGTACTACCAGGATCTGTTATCTACTGCCCTTTAAAGGGCACAAAGCCCTTTATTTTATCATAGTGTAGAAATTTCAATTGTTAATTTAAACTTCTTTTAAATCCTATCATTTGATTCTCTTTGCTAGAATTGTTAGTCTTTTTAAAATTTTTAATATTCTTAGTGTATATATCATATAATTATAAATTTATAAATTGATAGTTTCTTGCTAAACAATGAAAAATTGCAAAAGCTTGAAAGCCCTACCAAAAATCTGTAATGTGTGCAAAATACTATTTTATCCTAGATTATGTACCCTTGCTTCTGTGTCTGCCCTCATATATCTAGACAATTAACAAAAAGAATCTAACCTACCATTATATATCACTCAGGATATATTACAGTAGTCAGCACACACTAGTCTTGACAACATGCAGATTTGATGAGTTGTATTTGTTTTAAAGATGAAGTTAATTAGAAAAAAAATGGGGTACATGACACACAGCAAAGATAAGAAGGGTAGGCTGCATTTCAGCATATTTGTACAGGGTTCAGACACAGAAAGGTTCTGTAATGGGGTCTGGAGGGTATGTGTAGAGTTGTGTGTAGAACTGTGACACAGATGTGCACCAGGCTATGAGAAGGTTAATTTACAGAGCTATGCATAGTGAAGTACAGTCATATTTGTTGGTGTATGCAGGGATGCATAAAGATGGTATATAGGAACATGAGGGGAGTTACAGGGCAACATGCATCTCTTACTGTGAGCCCCAAAGATCTCTGAAGTTACTGTTCCAAATAACAAGCCTGGTTGGCTAGGTATTTTTACTTCCCTAACAAGAGTCCAGAAGTCAACGATGATGCAATACTCTACATTACTAGAAAGAGTACACTAGGTTATACCTTATAGAAAATTTTACCCAAATCTCATCAATTCCATAAACATTTACTTTAAGTTTGTATCTCAGAGGACATCAACAATCACTTGTCTTCTATTTTCGATTTTTATAATTTACTTTTAATTTATTTCAGAAACAAGGCTGAATGCTTGGCACACTCTAGAAATTTTCCTTCTAATATTTTAAAATGGTAATATTTTAGGGTTAATGTGAAATTTATGCATTCATCATTTAAATATAATTATGTAAAATCTTTTAAATTTTATTTCAAACCAAAGACTGATTTCTTTGTTTTTAATTTCCTTTCAATATGAAATTCATCAGTGTGATTAATTAGCTTAATTAGGCTAACTTGATTATGTGCTTTTGTAGGTCAACACGTAAATTTACTCAAATAGAGAACTGAGCTTGTAAAATTAATCTTATATAATGCAAATGACACTGTCATTATTTTGGCTTGTATCTAGATTTCCCCTTAAATCATCATGCGGTCATGGAAGGGGGGATTTTTCAGAGGTGGTTGGGTCTAGAATGTGTGATGCTGGGACTAAGGATATGTTACTGTTAAATTAGTCCACTGACTGGTTTGGCATAGCTCTGGCTATGAGTGCTACCTGCCCTTAGAGGCACATAAAAGGATAGAAAGAAGCTATTATTATTGCTTGTACCTGGCTTGTGATTTGCTGCTTGCTGCCATCTGCCTGCCACAAACTGTTTCTCCTCTGGATTGCCCCTGTACCGTGCCTGCCTTACAGCTAGCCAACTATGACCTGAAACCTCTACAAAACTTGAGCCAAATAAATCTTTCTGCTTTTAACTTTGGGCATCAGGTATTTTGTCTCAGCAATGAGAAAAGTAACCTATATAGTTATGGATTAAATATTCAAATATTAGAAGAAACAAGTGAATACAGATTGAAATAAATGTAGTGATTCTGAAAGGTCAAATATAAATGAATACTTAAGTTTTAATAGCAACAACAACAAAATTTATAAAATCTTTCAATATATCTCATTACTAAAGGTACAAATTTTAAATAACTCACTTCAAGACTATGTCCAAATTTTGCTTTAAATTACTCAAAACTGGTTTCTGTCAAGTTCAGTAAAACTAAAATAACACATTTTTAAATTTTCAGCTGCAAAACAGAAAATATACACAATATATTTTCTTATATTAAAAACATACAAAAATAACAATACTATCTTTGCAGATACTTTTAAATATTTTTTGCAGAGCTCCCTACTCTTTGTAAACAATATCTCCAAAGCTTTCACCTTCATCAGTTTTTTTAAATACTCACAGAGGGGAAAAAGAACATTTTATTGTAGAAACATCTTAAAGATAATAAAATTAGGGAACTATACCAATCATCTGTTCATATTTGGAGTTCCAAGTTCACTTAAACTATGTGGTTTCCAAATTCATTCCTTCCCTCTCCCTTCTCCTGTCTGGTCTGTCTCTCTTTCTCTATCTCTCTCTCTCTCTCTCTCTCTCTCTCTCTCTCTCTCTCTCTCTCTCTCAAGGTCTCATTACGTAGCTCTAGCTGGCCTTGAACACACTATGTAGCCCAGGATGGCCTCAAACTCACGGCGATCCTCCTATCTTAGCCTCCTGAGTGCTGGGATTACAGGCATGAGCCACCCGGCTCCAAATTCATTTCAAAATAAGTAAAATTTTAAAAAGAATTTTTAAAATAGATGATTCAAGTTAAGCAGTTTTAAGTTTAATGACAGTGAACCAAATGAAAGTGAAGCTGTGTATAAAAAAATTTAATCTTCAAACTAGAAAAGCAAGAAGGAAAATACAATTAAAAATATACTTTTACTCACTCCTTATCCTAAGACTCAGAGTAATTGTTGCTCACATTGTGTTTCTTTATATACTGTGCTGGAACTGAAAAAAGTTATACTCAGGTAAGGTATTTTAGAAGTTAAAATGTTATTTGTTATAACAGTCTAATAGAATATGGTTTATACAATAAAATATTATTTGGATTACTCTACTTTAGTCTGCTAAATATTTCCCTAATTCAGCTGAAGAGTGGTTTACTTCCATATTTCTACAATATCTACAATTGAGAATTTTTTTGGGGGGGGTACTGGGGATCGAATTTGGGACCTTGTGCTTGCAAGGCAGGCAGTGGAACCACTGAGCTAAATCCCCGGCCCTACAATTGAGATTTTAATGGTAATAACAAGTCTTTTGTTTTTCAATTAATACCTGTAGCTCTTTAATGAAATAAAGTTGCTTAAAATGAACTCTGTCTTACTCAGTTTTTGAGTCTTCAACACACAATGGTGGCTGATTAGACAAATTATTCTCTAGAGTTATATGAGCAAGGAAAATACCCACATGAAGTGGAAGGATGTTGAAGAGAACATATCATTTGAAAGATCTCAAACAATAATACATTAAAAATGTTACAAAGGAACTATTGCTGTAATTTAGATTAATGCCATGATGCTTCAACCTCTAAATTGTGTATAATTTCTCTCTTCCATGATCACAAAGTGATGATACCTTATTAGGTATTTGTATGTAGATTACAGTTTTTCCCTGACTTAAATCCCAATAAGTTTGTTATAAAATAAAAATACTTTAATTTAAAAATGCACTTACTATATCTAACCTACTGCACATCAAAGCTCAGGAGCACAGCAGAGCTCGCATTAACCCTAGTATATCTATGTTGCTGTCAGGGAGTGGCCAGTCATGGCGTGTTGCCACTGTCCAGCAACTAGCAAGTACTGTGCAACTGGAGAGTATTTACACTCTTCTAGGAAAAGAGCAAAATTCAAAAGATTTCTACCGAAAGTGTACTGCACTCGTACCATCATAAGGTATAAAAGTTATAAATTGAATAAACATATCTTGGGATTATCTATACCAGGATTTACAAGTTATTATCCCAATGGAAATCTCAGAGGAAATGGATTATAATAACTGATGCTTATAACAAATCAATCTACTATTTAGTTAATGTAACTGCATGAGTACTATGTGCACAACACAAAACTGGCTTTACTTAAAAATAATTTTTCTTCCTATTTCACATTATCTATTTTACATTTTGATCCTTATTTATACTTTCAGTTTCTCACACCAGAGAAACTATTCAGTGTTTACACGTGTGTCCTATTTATTTCACTTAAAGAGTATGGGTTCAATGTGCATCCATTTAGCTATAAATGTCTCTAGTTTCTCATTCTTTATGGCTGTGTAGTACTCCATTTTATTTTTTTTTTAAAAGAACCCACATCTTCTTTATCCAGTCTCCAGTTGATGGTCATTTGGGCTGTTTCCAAATTTTAGCTGTTACAGACTGTGCCACTAGTGGAAAGGAAAGAAGGGAAAGGAATAAATACAAGAAAAGGAAAAAATGGAAACAAAGTCTTTGTAAATAGGGAGGGGTGGAAGAGTTGAAGGAAGGGCAGGGGAATGGGGAAAAAATAAGAACCAAGATATATCATGTAAAGGTAAAAATGCCCAATGATGAATGTCATCATATTGTATACGTAAAATGTACCAATAAAATTAATGAATAAAAAAATAATAATTTTTAATCTTTATTATGTAACATTAAGGGGAAAAGGATAAAAAGTATTTATGACAGTATTTCTTCCATTATCATCTCCCAAAGAGATGTTTTTAGAAATATTTCTAATTGTCCTTCATAAAATTTTAGTGCTACAGATAAAGTATGGATGTCTACGTACTACATGCATCACTGTATTTTATAAATAAAAAAGTATAAACCAGTTTTACTTTATAAAAGATTAAGAATGACTAAATAAATTGTAAATTAAATTTCATTAATATTTGACTATATATGCAGTTATAACTATTTACAAATAAATTCTAATATTTCTATAAATTATAATATCAAATTACATACTCAAATTACTATTCACAAGAACAAAAATAACAAGGTAAAAAAGTTTTAAAAATTTACTCAAAGCTAATATATTTTGAACAATATAAGTGAAAAAGTAATGGTCATAAAATCATTTTTAGTAAACTAACTTTTGGTTAATAAGAGAAAATAACTTCTAGGGTTATTTGTAGAGTTTTCGCACATAAAAGCACTGCAGATCAAGTATAAACAAGATCCACAAGGCAGTGAATGATAGAAAAAGGTACAAGCTACTTCTCAAGTAACTTAGGATCAAGAGACTTGTCTATTTGCCATTGCTTTTGACACTGATCTTATGAATATTTGTGTATTTTCCATCTGTTCAATGTCAGCAATACTTGTCAGATACTCAAGAAAAATTGAGAGAAATTATATACTAAGAATAAGATGTTGTCCAAAAGGGTTTAGCTCTTAACTGCAAACCAATTTAATTTTTTTCTTCTGTAAGAATCAATGTTTGTCCCTATTGAGAATGCACAATACATGTCCTATGACCTCAAGCTCTTAAAAGATACACATAGAACAAATAATAAAATGTTAGGAGTGGCTTGTCCTTGAATGACTTTATTATCCTTATACATAATTTGTTATCCACATTTCCTATAACATGTACTGTTTCATAATCTTTCAAATTATGAAAGTAATTATGATTATGTTTATCATAGACATTATATTTAACCACAATCTCTTGGCTTTATGCCTAACTAAATAGCTAGACAGATTTTACTGAAGAAACCACAGCATTCTCAGTTCCTTGTTTCTAATCCTACATTTATATACACTTGTTTTATCCACATTTTTTGGCATAGATACTCAAAACATTTTCAGTATACTAAGTGCAATGCATATCGTTAAGAATGATTAAGAATGCACTGCTGAAATTTTCCACACCTTCTAGGATGTTACAATGATAGAATATGGCAGGAGACATGCCCCTCCTCCATTGCCTTTTTTTTTTTTTTAAGGTAAAAAGTAACAGCCATGCAAATGACTTAAACACACAAAAGGAAAATGTGATCTAATTTTATTTGTAAATGTTGAGATACTTTCTGAAAATCTACACTCCTTCAATACTAGGTTAGTCTGTGGGGTAAAAATGATTAAATAAGTAAGAAGAGAGATTAAAAAATGGCATGCAAAGGTAAAAAGCCTAACACTAATTTTTCAGCTCTAATAAATATAAGGAGCTCTAAACCCTCTCAGTTTTATCTTGAAAAAAGTAATTAAAATGCTGACAGACCAGGACTATTTAGCAGCAGTTTTGCCACCACAATATATAATAAATTTGGCATCATGGAAGACACAACAGCTGCTGTGTTCAGCCTTACATTGACCTTAATATGATGCAAAGTGAAGGATTTTAAAATATGAGAAATACAAACAGGACAATTTTACATAGAAAGACAAGATGCTAGTTTTGAAACAAGAAGGTAATAAATTTAGACAATTAACAATGTTACCTGTGTAGAACAGTGTGTTACTAATTATTTTTTCTGCCATCCCCCATTTCCCACATCCCTACCTTCACTTTCTCTCCTTTTCTCTCTCCTCCCTCCCTCCCTTCCTCCTCTCCCTGGCTGTGTTTTAATAACAGTTGACTTTAACAAGATACATCTGAAGGTATCATAAGTTAATCCCTTCTCAGTTTTCATACATCATCCTTTACCTTGGTTGGCCAGCTAAAAATTATGTAAGCTATAAATTCATTTTAAAGAAGCTCTGAATCAGGTTAGAACTGGTTTTCAAATTAAAGAACCTTCAGTATATTACAAGGCACTGTCATTTTATTACCCCAATCAACTCTGTGTGGCCAGAGGTGGGAGGAAAATGAATGCTGTCTTCATTTGCAATGGGTTTATCTCCTACAGCAGGCTCTGGAAACTTAACTGCATCAACGAATTGAAAGCTATAGTTACATTTAACATTGCCAACGTAGGAAACTGTAACTGCATAACAAAGTTGGTGTTTCAATAGGAAAAAAAAAGATTTCTTTTCTATGAAAAATTCACAAAATAGTGTTAAATTTAAAATAGAGTGTTTCTACAATTATACCAGTATATTAAAATAACTTTAAATAATATTCAAATAAAAAGATGAGAAAACAATGGATGTGTTATTCTGTGTGCTTCATAGATACTAAATAATTTATAAATATAGGGCTGGGGATTTAGCTCAGTAGTGCCATGCCTGCCTGGCAATCAAAATGTCCTGAGTTCAATTCCCAGTACCAAAAAAAAATTTATAAATATACATACATATTTATTTTTAACTTAATAAAAACAACTTCACTAAAGTTTCTTGTGGAAATGTACAAGTAAATAGAACAGGAACTTAGGTACTGTTCAGACTCACCAGCAACATCACTAGATTCTGAAAAATAGAAAAAAAATAGTCTGCCAAAATTTTAATACATATGTATTATTTATTATTGTCTCCATTTCAAGATGAATAAACTGAGGCTCACTGAGGCTCAGGGGGATTAAGTCACTGCTCATTTACCTAGTTCCTCAGACAATCTGATTCCTCATCTGCTTTACTGAAGACTATATGACCAGAGTACAGGAACACTGAGCTCATGCAGAGACTAATTTCTCAAGAAACATACAAAGAAGTTGAGGAGCACTAATGACAGAAAGAATAAAATAAAGCTGAGAGACCACAGAAAGGTCTGTCAAGTGAAGACAGAGGTGAGTTTCATTGTTGGTGGACAGGAAAGCAGTATGCTTATGTGCAGTAGTCATACAGAATGCATGTGTTAATGCTTTCAGACTTTTGATGAGTTTAAAGGACTACGTGTTGCTCTATCTAATCATTCATTGTGTATCCTTCTGTATAAGAGTTTACTCATGCTTTCTGCAAATCTAGAATTTAGCACTAAACTAAACTTGTTTTTAAACACAGAACAAACTTAATGTGAACACTATTATAATTTCTGAAGTAATCAATGACAGACTGAACTAATACATGAGTACAACTCTGTGGTTACCTTGAGGTTATTTCTCAGGGTCTCATTTTCCTAATTATAAAATAAAGCACTTCGATTAAGTCTGTATTTTCAAATTATTTAACCAATATGTGACACTAAAATCAATTTAATGGATATTATCAGCCTCTTTAATATAAAAAGAGCAATTATCAGAACTTTTTTATTCCATGTAATCTTTTAGTTATATAAAACAAATGATAAAAAATCTCTCATTTACAAATTTTGCTAGTCATTAGTTTAAGTAATGTCTTGGAACCACCTTGGTTTTTAAATTGCACAATTCTGGTATTTTTTAAAGGTTTTTTTAAAAAAAAACAACGGGATATTTAAATGCTTTCTAATAAGGTTTAGAGTTTAAGAGCTTTCATGGCTTAAAAATACATATAGGCAGTATTTGGCTTCTCAACAAGTTAGACCTTACAAGTTCATTTGTAGATTGAAACTTTAAAGTAAGGTCACTACCTGAACTCCACATTATAAATTCTGTTACGAAAAGGGGAGTGCTTACCTTGGGAAGTTGGTCTGGACTTTAGCTTTTCCTCTCCTCTTCTGATCCCTAACTTCCTACATCTGAAGGGCTTCAAAAAGACCTTCAGTGTTTGTAAGCTCACCATATAACATTAACAACCCTTTACCATATGATCTCAATTAGTCCTAACCAGACTGTATTAAAAACATATTAGCTAAAAGATTATGCTATCTCCAGCAAACTATCTTTTTCTTCATCAGAAACAAAAACAATCCACCAGTTACCACTTATGTGAGTCTATTTCTGGGGTCTCAAGTCTGTTCCCTTGATTTATTTGTCTTTTACCAAATATCACACTGTCTTGATCATTATAACTTCACAGTAAGTTTAAAGCTGCAGTGTCAGTTTTCTGACTTTGTTCCTCTCCATTAAATACTGTGTTAGCTATCCTGGGTCTTCTGCCTTTCCATGTAAACTTTAGAATCAGTTAGTCAATATCCACAAAATAACTTACGGGGAATGTGAATGAGACTGCATTGAATTGATAAAGTTAAAAAGAAGAGAGACATCTTGACAATATTAAGTTCTATCAGTGGATATCAAATATCTATTTAGTATTTCTTTAGTTCTTTTATTAGAATTTTTAAAGATTTCCTCAAACAGACCCTGTAAATTGTTAGATTTATACCTAAGTACTTCATGTTTTTTGATGCTAACCCAAATGATATTATGTTTTTGGTTTTAGTCATGAACATACATATCTCCAAAAAAGATACAAATATTGCCAACAAGTATATATGAAAATATAACTGCCAGGGTACTTTATCTGTCTCATAATAGAATTTAACACTTTAAATCTTGTATCATAATTACTTGCACACGATTTCTGTCAAACCTGACAGAATATAGTATTTTAAAGGCAAGAATTATGTCTGATGATCTTAGTAAATCTCAAGTACCTCAGTATGTATGGCACATCTTATGAATAATCTATAGATTTTTATTCAATAAACCATGAAACTCTTATTGCAGACATATGGAGGATCCATCAAGGTAATGAAGGTATAAATAAAAAGGGCTACTGTTTCTTCTAAAATTTTATGTTAAAAAATACAAAACAGATTGTTTTATTTCAGAGTTTTATACTTAGGTAAGCTCAGTGTTCTTCATTCTGGAGAAGTGTTTTAGTGACTTTTCTCTTGTTGCTGAGACAAAATAACCCGGCACCCAAAATTGGAGGGGAAGGGGTTTATTTGGCTTACAGTTCGTAGAGGTTTCAGTCCATAAATGGCTGGCTCCAAGGCAGGGATGGCAAACAGCCATTGCAGAGGAGACACAACATGGTGCAGACAAGGTTGCAAAGGCAACAAGGGACCTTCATCACGTCTTTCTGCCTCTTTTATAACATCCAGACTACTGGGATTAGGGCGATGCTAAATCACTTACTCACATGTAGTGGTTTAGTAATAACACGCCCTTAATCCCAGCATTACACATTCCAGATTCAGCTACCTCTGACCCAATGAGGCTTTCCGGGCCACATCCAGACCCAAACCATAACAAGGAGCAAACATTTTTTAAATTCAAAACTATAGCTCTATTTCAAAACTATCTTCCATAATCAACAATTATTAAGCGTTAACAGAAGTATTAAGTGAACTAGATAGGAACAGAAACTATTCTAAGAAAGGATATGATTTTAAACTTGCTGAACAGATATTTTCTTATGTCTCTTGTTCTGTGTATTTTGGTCATGGTTGGCAGAAATTTATGCTTCAGATATCTTCTGTGTTTCAGTAAGTAGTCTTGGGTCTCCAAGGCAAAATCTAGAACTTGCACCACTCCCACCACCTTTCAATAAAACAAAGGTTTAAAAGTAACAGCCAATAGGAAATAGAACAGTAATGGAGAACTAGATGTTTTAAGCCTTAGAAAAAGATTATGTGCGATATTGAGGCCCATTATCTTCAAGACAGTGTAAAAGAAACATTCTGTCGTAAGAGATGGTAAAAATAACCTAGCCACAAACATAATAGTACAAAGAAATATCTACTGAAGGCCAAATGAGCAGTCTAACAACAAAGTACAAAAGAAACTCAGTCTATTCCTACAGATTGTAAGTAAAGTGGGATTTAAACTGGATGCTATGGTTTGGATGTAGTTTGTTCTCCAAGGGATCAAATGTCGGAGGCTTGGTCCCCAGTGTGACAGTGTCAGGTGGTTAAAGAGGCAAATGAGAGGTCTTTACATCATTAGGGGATACTGGGGGGGGGGGGGAATGTCATTTTCATGAGACCCTGGCTAGTTATCATGAGAGGATTTTTATGAAAGAACAAGCCTGAGTCTTCAATCTCTGTTTCCTTGTGATCTCTCCCCCCTCTCTAGCAGAGCTAATACCAGTGTCAGGTCCTGAAACTCCAAAGCTATGGGCTAAATCTCTTTGTTTTATAAAGCACTCTGCTTCAGGTATTTTATTATAATAATATAAATGGGTTAATACACTGCACATTGAATTTAAAAGCAACAATAATAAACCCTAATGAAGCTTTTTATAAGAGTTCTGAGAGAGACAGATGGGAGGATTAAGAGAAAGGAAAGCAAGGATGGAGGAAAGAGAACAAAAGATACACACACACACACACACACACACACATTCACTCTTGCTTTGGCTCTTTCCTATCTTTATTCCTCAGATTTTCTAAGCTGGAAATGTGAAAAGTAATCTCTGAACAGAGTGACTGGGGAAAAGTTTGTAGGATGGCTCAGTGAGAATAGAGATCTAGCATCTAAAGGGAAAAAAGTAGCAGTTTTTTCTTTGGAGATAGGAAATAAAGAGATTAAGGTAGGGAAATATTTTTAAAACTGAGAGGAGAAAAATAAGGATATGGTCTCCATTTTCTCAGTGAAACAGGAGATAAGATTATCTTGAAAAAGTGAGCATACTGTAAATAAAAACCAAAGACTTGAGATGTGTCAAGGATTTAAAATATCTTCTTTTAAAATTCTGATAAGGAGCTCACAAAAGACAGCAATGAGGCCTGGTTTAAATTGGGAAGCATGAATTTGTACTAAACCTAAGTCCATAAATTTCTGGTCAAGAAAGAAAAAAAAAAAAGCAGTAAGATAAACCAAAACAGTTGATCCAAAGAAAGCTGGGTAGTTACAAAGGGAGACTATAATGTTTTGAAAGGCATACATTAAAATGCTAAGTCACAGTTTTTAAAAAGGAAGAAAATCAGAAAAAGGATGTTGGGCCTAGGGGTCTTGAGAAGAGTTGAGAAATTGTTACAAAATGTTTGAAAAGAGGAAGAAGTGATGAGAAGAAGAAAAAAAAAAGAAACTAGAAAAAAGACCACGATTGAGTCATGGAGACATGCTATTAACAGTTCTGTTGTCTCTTTTTATCCTCCTTAAAATTAATTTGAAGAGTTTCTATTTAAAAGTCTCATATTCAGACAGTAAGTTTTTTTTATATTACCATGGTGAATTTAAAAAAATACAACTAGCAGTGTTTGAATCTATATAAGGAGGTTCTTAGGAAAGCCTGGTCCCAAATTCAGAATGCAAGATTATTTTTTCTATATTGCTACAACTAACTTTATTTGAACCTATTAGGGAGATTCTTATATTAGGAAGATTTTTCACTGATAATGGAATACAAACTTATTAACAAACATTGTTTTCAAATGTTGCTTAGAAATGTGAAGGAAGGGAGAAAGAATACAAAAAAGATAATTTGGGAATTTTGGAACAGTTAATTCATGAAGAAAGGAAGTTAATCTCACTTCAAAATCAGATACATGCAAAGTAGATGGGCGAACTCCAGAAGAAATGAACAATTAAGAGGGTACGTCACATATTCTTTAATACTTTTAATGCTCTAACATATTAAGACTTCACTGCCATAGGAAAAGGTAGAAAATGTCAATACAACACTTCGCCTTCCTGTAAAATATTACAGAATGTTTTCTAAAAATATCTACTTCATTCATACTCCTGAAATGATTTATAGTGGGAAAAATTAATTAACTACAATTAAAGTAATGATACTTGGATACTAGGATAAATCTTAAACTGCACTATCTATGATTTGCTGTTGTGGGTTGTTGACACTGCTGCATTAAAATAACAAAATACAGTAAATGCTGGAATACTTTATACTCATGACTTGCTTTAAGCTACCTATGCACCTTAGAAATGAATTTACAAGTACCGTACATCTGATAATCTAAATTTTTAAATCTGACTTTGGAAACAAAATGTAAAGAATACTATTTCTCTTTAACAACTGACCACTCAAGAACACAGAAGTGAACTACTGCTGACAAAAGAATGCTTTAATACTGCTTGAACTTTACAAAGTGATTGTAAAACATTTTAACCTCTTTAAGCATACTTTGAAGAATTTTAAACCAGTGAAGCACATAATCATTTGTAGCCATTACTGAAGGTACATTTAACAAAAAGCCAACTTAACTTCAATGAAGTTACAACATAAACCTTTAAGAAACCTTCAGAAAAAAACATTAAAACAGGTTGCATCTTCGGTGATTCAAGATTCAATTTACCATACAAATACAATCCAAAAGGAGAAAGAAAAGGAACAAAATATTGAAACTACAACAAAATATACAAGACTGAAATTACAAAAGAAAATGGCTATGCTACGTCACATATGGAAATAGAATTAAAATAGTTATACAAGGAATATCGTCAATGAGATAGGAATCATTTTTTAATGTTTTTTAGATGACACAGTAATTTCATATTCTGGTTAAACAAAAGAATTAACACAAGAATTGTCAACAAAAGAAGTTTTCACATGATTCTAAATGGGATTGTACCTAGTTCACTTTTCAACAGGATATTGTTTTCAAATAGGAATATTTACTATAAAGGAGTACTGCTATTGAAAAAGAACAAAACTCTTCCAGTATGTATAAAAAGTGGTTGACACTGAACAAACCAGAAAATTTTAAAACTATCTCTGCAAAGAGACAATGTAGCTGGCTCTGGTTTCTTTTCACAACTGACAAACATTAAGTAGTAAGATTTGACTCATCTGAACTACAGTGCTTAGTACCTAGCCAGGAGGAGTAACATCACTTTTAAATCACTTCCCTCACCTCCTTCCAAGTTCAATAGATTAGGTTCTGCTGGGTCTACATAAATTGTCCATATTGTTGGGTGGCATCTCCCCTAACAAAGAAAACTATTTCATTGAATTTTATTAAGAAAGAGCCTTAAGGAGTTAAACCATTTTCCACATCTATCTTCCCACATCTTAGAGTAAGACCATCTTTATTTTTTTGTTTCAAAAATAATGTCTAAGTTTTATTCCCCTATCAGACTAGAACAGATTGTACTTACAAATGAAGGTATTTTTCCTTTTCCTATTACTAGGGGTATTTATAATACAACAGTCATCTGAGTTTCTACATAATGAAAATCTAAAATGGTTTTAGGACAAAATATAATTTGAGAATCTCTTGCAATAAGGAATAGAAAATTCTCATTTAATACACATAGGACAGTTAATTTCTAAAACATGAGCTCTGACATCAGGCAGAGATCTTGGTTTGAATTACTTTATACCACTTCTGAGCTGCTGTAATCCTTAACTTCACTTTTTTTTCATCTATACGAAGGAGATGAAAACAGTAACTACATTAAAACTGTGATGAGGATTTCATGAGTGCACATTTAAAGTGCTTAGATGATCCCAGGCACAAGTGGTGCTCAATAAATATTAACTGCTATTATTAGTAGTAGTGTGGTATTTTCTTATTTTAACATGCTCATATTGTTTTACCTAGCAACTACACTGAGAATGTATGCCTAATAATGATTACTCTACAACACTTAAAACCTGGATTAGCAAAGACTATTTAAGAACTTAGATGAAATATATGTAATTATATGAAGAAAATTTATGTAACAGAAACTGATATGACTACAATTTTTAAAAAGTAGGTTGTAGGAAAACATAAGCCAAAATGTAGTATCTTTGGGTACCATAATTGCAGGTTATTTACTGTATTTTTCATCTCTCTTTAAAATTTTCTAAAAATTGCACAATTGTCATGTCCTATCTTTATGTATATAATTTTTAATGCATATAATTTTTTTCCTGATTCCAAATTTCCTTAGGAAATTGGATTTACAGGATAGGAAAAAAGGAGAAAAATAATAAGAAATGTGTATTTTAAAAGCAAGGTATTATATAAATGACATTAGTCTTGCTATATTAAACAAAACTGCAATTTTGAATTACTAATTTATCTTTAAAAAACTCAAGAGTCTCAGACCACAAATATAGGATATATAGCCATATCTTTAGATTAACATTTTAGTTGGAGATCAAGCTGATAAATATTTGCCTATTTTAATAAATGTCATTTAAACCATTAAATAAAAGACCAGTAAATAGAGGAAATGACCAACAAAAATTTATTGGTAAATTTATTAGACACAGGTGATATAGTAAATCTCCCCCCGCCCCAGGTACTGGGGATCGGACTCAGGACCTTGCACTTGCAAGGCAGGTACAGCCCTCACAAGGTAATAAATCCCTGGCCCTCACAAGGTAATATATTAAAAGGCAGAAAATCTGTCTTTTAAGAAATAGTCACTCAAATAAAATACATGGATCATTAAATCCTAAAAATCAAGGTTTTCCTGTCATGCAATGGGTGTATTATTGGCCTTGACTTTGGATACTTATTACTTCAATGAGAACAAGACTGTGAAAACTATGAAGATAAACCTAAGCCAAAAGACCAAATTTAAAAGTCAAAAGCAGTATGGTTCTTAAGATTTGATGATCATAATTATGACCATGGTACTTATAAAAATGCTTCTTCCTAATGTAGTATTTCAGAGATAATGATTTAGCAAGTCTGTGTGGGGCTTTCATACTGCACATTTAACAGCACTTTAGAAGGTCATGGTGCATGTGCATGGTGCAGACTACATTTGAGGGATCACTAGCATCTGGATGTATGAATTGATAAGTAATGAAAGAACCAGGGAGGAAGGGAAAGGGGATGTAAAAAGAATTTAAGATATGCTATCCACATGTACGAACTCCCCACAATGACTGTAATCACTGTGTACTGCAAACATGTACTGATGATAATAAAAATGTAAAAAGTAATGAAACCATCAAATTGATATACAGTAAATATTTTTGTTATTCTTGATAAATTACAAGAAACAACAGAGTTACATTCACCAAACCTATGGGCTACAGATGTCCATAGGGGCTTTTTAAGTGAGAGTGGGATAATTTAATAAGGAACAAGACTAGACTAAACTGGAATAAGCAGTTGGAGTACAGTATGGACCACAGTCTTAAAATTTCCTTTATTTAGCATTTTTACAAAAGAAAAAATGTTAACAGCAGCATGTCTGATATTCCCAGAAAGAGATATTTAACTTTTAAAGTATATATATGCAATCATTAAGGAACTATATTATTATTGGTTCTTTCTACTGGTAATTAGAGGAGCAGGTGGCAGGCAAAAATGAGAGAATGGCAAGGTACAATTGCATGGTTCTGAAAAATTTACACATATAAATCACTGTCCTTTATTCATACAAATAAAACACATACACTAATTTTACCTTTCTAAAAGAAAAGAATTAGTGACATATGAGAATAAGCACAACTTTCCTTACTTCAACTAAATGGCATAAATCCAGCAGGCACATGGAAGAAACCATGTCTGAAACTAGGCAAGAAACCATGGTCTGAAATTTGACACGTTTACATAGTATACTCTAAAAGCTAATAACCTTAATGTCCAGGCTCCACAAGGAATATAACAGTGCTAGCCCAGAACTGCCCTCATTTACATCTTTGAAAGTATTTTAATTCAAAATCAGTAAGAGGATGTGCTGTCTTTTGATCTCCCTTTCCCTACCTTCCTCTCACCTCCCTCTATCTCTTGATCCTTATCCCACTGGAGAAAGATCTCTCTATTTCCTATTTTCTATCTTTTATTTTGCCCTTTAATTATAATTTGGGTTTCTCATGTAAAAAAAAAATCATACGATATTTAAATGTGTGTGCTTAATTTACTTCACTTAACATTATGGTCTCAAGGTGCACCCATCTGTTTACAAATGCATCAAATTTATATTTCTTTATGGTATTACTTATAAAATGACAGTACTCCATTGTGTGTAAAGATCCATTATCCCTTCATCTGTTGATGGACATATAGGCTACTTCCAAGATTTAACTATTATGAATTGTGCTTCTATAAACATGGGTAGGCATGGATCATGGTAATAAGATGTCTTTAACTCTTTCAGAGAGATACCTAAAAGTAGAACAGTTGGGTCAAATGGAATTTCTAGCATTAGTTTTTTGAGGAATCTTCATATTGATTTCATAATCATCCTACTACTTTACTTAGAGAGCCCCAACCACCCCACTCCCCACAGGCTCACTAACACTTGTTATTAGACTTCTTAATGATGGTCATTCTTTCTGAGATAAGATGGAATCTTAGTGTTGTTTTAATTTGTATTTGTCTGATGGTCAGTGATGCTGAGCATTTCTTCATGTATTTATTGGTCACTTGTACTACTTCTTCTGTGAAATGACTATTCATTTTAATTGCCAGTTTTTTAAAAGGGTCTTTTATTTTGAGGGGGTGCAATTTTTGTGAATAATTTATATATCCTAGATATTAGTCTTCTGTATGCTATAAACATATTGATATATGATCTGTGATTTGCAGAGAACTATAATTCTACACAAAATAGAAAAATACCAACGTTTTGGTAATAATATACAATAAATTTAGAAAATTACCTCACGGAATAGTATATAATTTTAAAAGTTTAAGGCTGGAGATTTAGCTCAGTGGCACTGCGCCTGCCTCTCAAGCTCAAGATCCTGAGTTCGATTCCCAGTATCAAAAACAAAATAGTTTAGAAATATATTGTACCCTGGTATAAAATGTATTAATTGTGAAGATAGTTTTGACTGCCTCTTAAATTCTAGCAAGAAAATTAAGAATGGATATTTTTCTGCATAGAAAAGCTAGATGTGACCTTTCTCTGTATAATATGAAACTCTGAGGAAGATTTTTATTTAGATATGTGTGAAGGCAAAAAGTGAAATAGAAAAATTGCTCTTCAGATGTTTCAAAAACATTTCTTATATTTGAAAATCAGAACATTATCGCTAATTTTAAACATTTCTCTGTAGCTAAACTGCTCCTTATTTACCTTTGTAACTCCATGCATTGCCCTTCGACATTTCATAAATAAGTGACCTGAAACACACTAAGTAATATGCTGAAGGTCACAAGCACTGTAAATAGTTAAGATCTGAAACCAGTCTGTTTCTTTTCCAAGCTCATATAACTCTCCTCTACTCCACAGAGCTTATTTCAACTTTCTACATAATTTACTTTTTTTCCTACAATGCAATACCACAGATTATAAGAACTCCATCAACTTAATGGCAACTGTTTATGGAAAAAAAGAACTATTATTGTGCTAAGATACAAACTGCTTGGAGATATACACCCTAATTTTAGAAAGGTCAAAAAATGAACATACCAAACAGTAATATAACAGCATAATGTAATTTCCCTATGTTCCAATACTAATCCACAATTGTTTATCAATTTTAATAAAGACTGTATTATAAAAATCAATTAGAATGTTTAAATATACGTGATTTCAGAACTCAATTCCATTAACTATCAAAGTTGATTCTTTGAATTTTCTTAGGTTAGATTTGAAGGTTATCTTGGTTATAGGAAAAACGTTATCTATTTCCTAAAACACAATATATAGGTTAGAAAGAAAATTATTCTAACATAAATAATTCTAAGATGAAAAATTAAACTAAATGTTTAACAAATTAGAAGGAACAAATTATATCTACATAAGATATATGAAGCAACATAGGATTTAAGTTTTTCCTACTACTCAAGTATTACATTCATTTTTTTAAAATTTTATTTTATTGTTACAATTTAGGTATATAATATAATGACATTCATCATTGGAAATTTGCACCTTTACATCTTAACTGGTTCTTATTCTTCACACTTTCCCTGCCCTCCCTTCAACCCCTCCATCCATCCCTATTTACAAAGACTTTGCTTCCATTTCTCCATTTTCTCATATTAATTCCATTCCCGTCTTTCCTTTCCCATACCCCTCCCACTTCCCCTTCTCCTTTGCCCCTTTGCTTCCTATTTCACATTATCTATTATACCTTTTAACCCTTATTTACACTTTGTTTCTCACACTAGAGAAACTATGCAGTATTTACACATTTGTGTCCTATTTATTTCACTTAAGAGTATCGCATCAATGTGCATCCATTTAGCTATAAATGTGTCTAATTTCTCATTTTGAATGGCTGAGTAGTACTCTATTTAATTTTTTAAAAAACACATTTCCTTTATCTAGTCTCCAGTTAATGGGCACTTGGGCTGCTTCCAAGTGTTAGCTATTACAAATTGTGCTGCTATGAACATGGGTACACATATAAAACTATGGTATGATTCTTTTAATTCTTTAGGGAAGATACCCAGCAGGGGAATAGCTGGGTCAAATGGGACTTCCAGTACCAGTTCTTTGAGGTATCTTCATACTGATTTCCACAGTGGTTGCACCAGTCTACACTCCAACCAGCAGTGGAGCAGGGTTCCTCTTTCCCCACAGCCCCACCAGCATTGTTATTGGTTGATTTCATGATAACAGCCACTCTTTCTGGAGTGAGGTGGAATCTCAGCTTTGTTTTCATTTGCATCTCTTGAATGACCAGTGATGTTGAACACTTTTTGATATGTTTATTTGCTATTTCTACTTCTTTATCTGAGAAATATCTGTTCATGCCCATTTTTGGATTGGGTCTTTAAATTTGAGAGATCTGATTTTTTTAAGTTCTTTATAGATTCCAGAGAGTAGACCATTGTCTGAGGAACAGCAGGTGAAGATTTTTTCCCACATTGTGGGTTGTCTCTTCACGCTGCTGGTGGTTTCTCTTGCTGTGCAGAAGCTTTTCAATAAGAAGAGATCCCACTTGTTGATTGTTTGTGCTAGTTCATGGGCAACTGAGGTTTTGTTCATAAAATCTTTTCCTACACCAATGTCTTCAAGAGTTCTACCTAACCTCGGCTCCAGGTGATGCAGTGTTTCTATTTTAATATTTAGATCCTTAATCCATTTCAATTTTAGTTTAGTGCATGGTGAGAGATACAGGTCTAGTTATAATCTTTGGCAAATTAAAACCCCATTTTTCCAGCACCATTTATTAAAGAGGCTATCTTTCCTCCAGTGAGGGTGTTTGGTTCCTTTGTCAAAGATGAGGTGGCTGAGTGTGTCTAGAGTTGTTTCTGGATCTTCTAATCTGTTCCACTGGTCCTCAGGTCTGTTTCTTTACCAGCACCATGTTGTTTTTATCACAGTAGTTTGTAGTATAGTTTCAAATTGGGGATTATGATACCCCCTGACATGGCTCTGTTACCTAGAATTGCTTTTGCTATTCTGGGTCTCTTCTTATTCCAAATGAATTTTTGGATTGTTTTCTCAAGGTCCATTAAGTATGCTGCTGGAATTTCAATTGGGATTGCATTGAATTATATGCTAGTTTTGGAAGTATGGCCATTTTCACTATATTGATCCTTCCTACCCAGGAGTACGGGATTTTTTCCATTTTCTGATTATCATCTTCAACCTCTCTTTTCAGAGTGCTATAGTTTTCAGAGAAGAGGTCTTTGATTTCTTTTGTTAGGTTGATTCCTAGGTATTTCAGTTCTTTGGATGCTACTGTGAAAGGAATTGTTTGCCCTATTTCTCCCTCAGTGAGTCCATTGTTCGTGTAGAGGAAAGCTACTGATTTTTGTGTGTTGAGCTTGTATCCAGCTACTCTACTGAACTTGATTATTAAGTCTAGAAGACTTTCGGTGGAGTTCTTGAGGTCTTCTACACAGAGAATCATGTCATCTGCAAATAATGACAATGTGACTTCTTCATTTATCTTTATTGCTTTTATTTCTTTCTCTTGTCTAATTGCTGTGGCTGATGTTTCCAAAATGACACTGAACAAGACTGATGATAGTGGACATCCTTGTCTTCTCCCTAATTTTAGTGTGAAGGATTTCAGATTTTGACCATTTAGTATGATATTGGCTGTTGGTTTTTCATAGATGGCTATTATCAGATTGAGGTAGAGTCCATCTGTTCCAATTTTTTGTAGGGTTTTTATCATAAATGTGTGTTGGATTTTGTCAAATGATTTTCTGCATCTATGGAAATAATCATATGGTTTTTGTCCTTGGCTCTATGGATACAGTGTATTACATAGATTTGCCATCCCTGCATCCCTGGGATGAATCCCACTTGGCCAGGGGTATGATCTTCTTGATCGTCTGCATTCTATTTGCCAGTAACTTAGTAAGGATTTTTGCATCTATGTTCATTAGTGAGACTGGCCTATAGTTCTCTTTTTCGGTTGAGTCTTTCTCTCCTTTGGCGATCAAGGTGATGCTTGCTTCTAGGAATGAATTCGGGAGTATTGCTTCCCTTTCAATTTCACTGAAGAGTTTAAACAGTAGTGGCAGTAGTTCCTCTCTAAATGTCTTGTAGAATTCAGCAGTGAAGCCATCAGGACCTGGGCTTGTCTTAGAGGGTGAGTTTTTAATTATGTTTTCAGTTTCATTGGTTGCTACTGGGTTGTTTAGAATGTTTAGGTCTTCTTCATTCAAATTTGGTAATTCATAAGTATCTAGGAATCTGTCCATTTCTTCTGTGTTTTCCATTTTATTGGGATATATGTTCTGGAAGTAGGTATTGATGATCCTCTGGATTTCTGCTGGGTCTGTTGTAATTTCACCCTTTTCATTCCTAATTGCATGGATTTGGGCCTTTTCTTTCCTTTTTCTGATAAGGTTGGCTAAGGGTTTGTCAATTTTGTTTATTCTTTTGAAGAATCAACTCTTGGCTTCATTGATTTTTTGTATTGTTCGCTTATTCTCCACTGAATTGATTTCTGACCTGATCTTTACAGTTTCCTCCCTTGTATGAGATCTAGGGCTGTCCTGCTCTTTTTTTTCTAGAAGCTTGAGATTCACCATCAGGTTGTTTAATTGGGCTCACTCCATTTTCCTAATATGAGTATTCACTGCTATGAATTTCCCTCCTAAGACTGCTTTCACTGTGTCCCATAGATTCCAGTATGTTGTATTGTCATTGTCATTTAGTTGAAGGAACTGTCTGATTTCTTCTTTAATTTCCTCTGTGACCCATTGGTTATTCAGAAGTGTGTTCAATTTCCATGTGTTTGTATAATTTTTGCAGTTTCTTTTGCTATGGATTTCCAATTTCATGGCACTATGGTCTGATAATATACAGGCGATAACTTCAATTCCTTTGCACTTACTTAAACACATTCTACGAATGAATATGTGGTCTATTTTGTATAATGACCCATGTTTAGCTGAAAAGAATGCGTATTCTGATTTTGTGGGGTGGAACACTCTGTAAACATCTGTTAAGTTCATTTGTTCAAGAGTTCGACTGAGTTCTAGTATTTCATTACTTATTTTTTGTCTAGTTGATCTGTGACTGGGGTTTTGAGGTCCCCCACTACTACTGTATTAGTGTATATATGACTTTTCATGTCCGTTAGTATTTGTTTTATATAGTTGGGCACGCTAGGGTTTGGTGCATAGATATTTATGATTGTCATCTCCTCCTGTTGGATTGTTCCCTTTACAATGATGTAGTGTCCTTCTTTGTCTTAATCAGTGTTGGTTTGAAATCCACTTGATCTGCAAAGAGGATAGCTACTCCTGCTTTTTTTCTGGTTCCTGTTGCATGGAGTATTGTTTTCTACCCTTTAACTTTCAATCTGTGAGTTTCTTTTTTAATTAAGTGTGCTTCTTGTATGCAGCATATTGTTGGATCGTGTTTCTTCACCCATTCTGCAGTCTATTTCTTTTGATTGGTGAACTGAGACCATTAACCTTGATGGTTATAACTGATACATATTGACTTATCACTGTCATAACTTTTTCTGTTTGTTGGATTCTCCCCTGTACATTTAATTTCTTGTCGCACCCAAAAGATTCATTCTTCTGTGCTTCCTGGGGTTGTGATCCTCACTGTCTGCTCCTAGGATATTATCTAAAATTTTTTAGAGTGCTGCTTTGGTATTCATGAAGTTCGCAAGGTGCTCTTTGTCACGAAAGTATCTTATTTCTCCATCAATTTTGAAAGAGCTTTGCAGGGTACATCAATCTCGGTTGGAGGCTGTTTTCCTTTCGGGCTTGAAATACATCACTCCAAGGTCTTCTTGCCTTGAGGGTTTGCACAGAGAAGTCTGCTGTGATTGTGATGCGCTTTCCTTTGTATGTGATTTGTTTCTTTTCTCTAATTGCTTGTAGAACTGTGTTCTTTTGTTGGGTTTCTGAAATTTTAACAATGTGTAGATTTTTTTTGATCAAAGCTATTTCGAGTCCTGTATGCCTCACTAATCTGCATGTCAAGTTCTTTTTACTCTGCTTAGGAAGCTTTCTACCATCACTTCTGTGAAGAGTTTTTTTTATGTCATCTGTAATCTCTCCTCTTTCTTCGTTGACTCCAATTAGTCTTACATTATTCCTCTTTGCATCATCTAGCAGCTGCTGGATTGATTTCTCATGGTCCCTTATAATTTTGAAGCAGTTTTTCTTTTCCTGGTCACTAATTGCAATCTTTTCTTCTATATCTGAAATTCTATCCTCACATTGGTTCATTCTGCTGCGTAGACTTTCAGTGGAGTTTTCAATCTCCTGGAAATCTGTTTGCATCTGTTTTATGGATTCCATTTGTTTCCTATGTTGGGATTCCATCATGTTCCTCAGCTCCTCTATGTTTTTAACTGTGTCTTCTCTAGATTTATTAATCATGTCTTGCACTATGGGCACAATTTCTGTTGTTATCTGAGAAATTATTTCTGATTTCACTTTTTTCCAGATACTCTTTTGTTGCCAGTTCAAGGAGTCCAGGTGGTTGAGTATCACGGTGTTCCATCTCCTTTCCCTTTGGGGTTGCTGTAGGTTATCTGGAAGTCTCGTTTTGAGACTTGTTTAGGTGTCTTCTCATTTCCATGTGGGGGGGGGGCTGTTGGTGCCCACGGCTTACCTCCTCTGGGCTGGGAGCAGTGGAAAGGCGGCCTGGAAGCCCCTTCCCCTAAGCCTCAAGTGTTACTTTCACTACTCTAAGAATGGGGTAGTTTACTTCATCCAAGACCAATTATCTACCTACAGTGACATGTGTCTTCTACTCACATTATATATAAATACCAGCATAAAAAGTTTGCATTATTAATATATCTCATGGTCCTTCTGAATTTCCTAACATTATGACCTATGATACACTGGTTAATTACATAAGCCAATTTTAGTATTTCAACTGCTGGGTTAATAAGATTAAAATAGTCTTTATTAATTTTTTAAAAAGATTTTTAAAGAATATTTTATTCTTTAGCTTAACTCAGATTTTTACTAGGTAAGTGAACTTTTCCTCTAAAATAATAAAAATGAAAATATAAAGCAGTATTTAAGACAGTATGAAGTTGGTAACTTTTGAAAGGCTTTTTTATGTCTGGCACCCCACTGTACTTAGATTAATTACCTCAGTTATGATTTAGTTTCTCATCACATATGGCATTTCACAGCATGCTGTGTAAAAGCACCAGGCCCACAAGCCACCTAACTTAGAAAATGACTTGATTGTTCAAGTTTGTAGTAAGTGTAATTTACAAAATGATTTGGTTTTTCATCCTAGAAATTATAAAAATGATCTGAAAACATCTGTCTATTTTCAGAAGTTGTAAGCATTTTCCTTTTTCTGTGAATGTGATACAGACATATAAAATACATGTCATAAACATTACCAAACTTCACCTGGAAGAAAGGAATGTTTTCAAAAAGATCCTTAAAGAATACCTAACCATGATTTATTAAAGCATATGTTTAATGTGTATTATATGGTTCTCATGAAAATTACCTTAGGTTGTATAACTAAATAAATTAGTACATACTGATTCCAATTCTATTATCAAGAATGGCCTGTAAGAAATTTCCTTTGCTGAAAATTGTTACTTGACAAAAATACTACCCATGGAAAGATTTCAGAAAACATGTCTAGGACAACAAAGTAAATAACTTCTTTGACTAGGCAATAATACAGCTAAATAAGTTCAGCAGAGGACACAAATGTTTGGTTTAAATAACACTTTTTTTAAAAAAACACAGTGTTGACTATTGTTAGTGGGATTGTTTTTTTTTTTCTTAAATTCTTTTATTGGTACATTTTAGGTATACAATACATTTACATTTATCTTTGGCTGCTTGTACCTGTACATGATGTCTCTTGGTTCTCATTTTTTCCCCCATTACCTGTGCACCCTTCACCCCTAAACTCTTCCCTATTTACATACTTCCTTTCCATTTTTTTTTCTTTTCTCATAATTTTTCCTTTCCATTCTTTCCTTTCTCCTTCCCCTCTCACCACCCCTACCCCTTTGGACCTTTTCCTATTTCAAAGTATCAATTATTAGTTATTAATCCTTTTAGTCTTTGTTTACACTATCAGTTTCTCACATCAGAGAAACTATTCGGTATTTACACGTGTGTCTTATTTATTTCACTTAAGAGTATGGCCTCAATATGCACCCATTTAGCTATAAATGCTCTTGTTTCTCTTTCTTTATGGCTGAGTAGTACTCCATTTTATAAAAAAAAAAAAAAACACATCTTCTTTATCCAGTTTCCAGTTGATGGGCACTTGGGCTGTTTCCAAGCTTTACCTATTACAAATTGTGCCACTATGAATATGGGTGCATATATATGTCTGTGGTATGATTCTTTTAATTCTTTTGGGAAAATACCCAGCAGGGAAATAGCTGAGTCATGTTAGTGGGATTGTTAATGGCAAATCATTATTACTAGTCCTAAAGTATAGTATTCAAGTAGAAATTAAAGGATTAAAAGACATTTAGTCAACTTTGCCTTCCAGGGAAAATGCAAGAACAACTTGCAACAGCCTAAACTTGGTCCCAGACTAGAAGATCAGCTGGAAGTTTGTGGGCTTTTCTTTTCTCACCAGCAAAGAGGAAATCTAAAATGCAAAACTAGAGTCACTAAAGAGAAGAGCCATACCACAGTTTTAATTTTCAGCCTTTTAGTGAGTTTGCCGACCACTTATTACAGATTTGTTCTATAGGGCAGTAGGAAACAGTACAAAGAATTCTTTTCCAGACTTTTACCTCTAACAGTAAAAAGGCAAATCAAAACTCAATAAAGTTCAGTAAAGCACATTTTTGTAAGCTCTCATCCTTGTTACACAAATACTAGAAGAATACTAAATCTTAAGAGAGTTAAGTGGTGTTTTACCTGAAAACAATTTCTATAATGATACTAAATTCAGAAATTTAAACCAAATGTCACATAAAATCCCACAGGTCAAATGAGTAGTTACAATATTAAAAAGTCGTTTTTATGAGTCAGTTATATGCTTCAAGTTTAAGAGAACTTTAAATAATAATTCATTTTAATTTCATATTGTTCATAAATCTTCACAATACATAAAACTCAGATATTCAATTTCCAATATTACTAGACTCAATTAAATGTACTTATTTAATGTGTTGTGGCAAGATATTCCTTGGAGAGACTGTTCTTAAAGAGGTACAATTCTAATGGCTGTTTTACTTAAAAATAAATACAATAGTTTGATATATCAGCTATGGGTTTCTAATTGCACGATCCAGAAAATGGAAGAAATAAATCAAGAATTTTAAATATTGTAATTTTCCTGCTCAAAGATTTCTAATACAAATGGTTATGAAGAGATACCACTTGCCTCAGCTAGTGTCATGCATTTGTACAGAAATTTGTATGGAAAATCTTCTATAAAAGACTTAGATGAGATTTTCTATACATATGAATTCACAATTATTACTGCTCACAAAGTGTAGTACACTAGATAGATCTTATCCTAGCTCACTAAAATAACAGTAAACCAAATAAGACAGTTCATCTTGTAGTCATGTATACTCTATAGCTTTACACAAAACACAGCTTACACAAGGATGCAAAGGTAGATGACTTGGAGGAAGCACTTCAAAAGAGATATTTATTCGTGTTCATTTAGCCATGTCAAGACACAAGTTATCTTCATTTTGGGTGTTTCAGCATACAAAATTTGTTGCGATCTACATCAAGTACTCTATCTTGGAAAAGACTGAATAGTGAACTATACCCTATTTTTTTAAAAAAATACAATATTAACTCAACTTTATATATTCTGTTTAAGGACACATAATTTTAAAATGTCAATTTGTTAAATTTGATTTTGGTTACATACATTGTGTATATTTATTTAAAAATTTTAAAAGTTAATTTTTACCATCAAATTTTGTTAATAACTAAAAATTTTGTAAAATATGTAAAACAATTGTTCTTATTCTGACCACTTATAAAAATCACTTATGGAGACTGTAGATAAGTGCCCATCCTCATCCTTTTTCTATCCTCTATGTGAACATTTCAGTGAAAAGCCTTAAGATGGTAAGCAACATAGGTGTCTGAGGGGTAGGCTAGAGCACATGAGAAAGCACATTAATGTGGGGGGGTCCTCATCTTAAGAGTACACCCTAAAGGCAGTGGTAACCAGTTTTTTTGTCACAGAGGCAGCTCTGTACAACACTGAAATGATTTTCCGTATCTATAAAGACACAGAAATATAGACATAAATTTGTGTATGAATGTATACACCTATATCTGAACACATCAGATCTTGGTTTCTAAATAATGTTTTCCATTAAAATGAACAAGGTTTCTTTGGAGAAATAAATAGCTGATTCCAAGAGCAGGGGACTAAGCAAAGTATAAGTCAAGCCTAGAACACCTTCAATGGATTACTGAAGATTGGTGAAATCATGACCAAAAGACACTGACGCTTTTTCAAAGTGACTTCCATAAGCCAAACTTAGGATAATGTGAACATCAAAATAAATAATGATAATAACCACTATAATTCATTGACTAGAATAGAAAATGAAAATCTGATCAGGAATAGGATATTTAATGGTTTCAAGGCTCTTCTCCATAAATCACTCATTAACCTGAAAGAAGCAAGTAGAGAAGTCTAACAAACAACTCAGTCAAGTGATTAAATTTAACATCACTATTTCTAATTAAAATTATGTGTGGAATGCACAATGTATTATATCTGTGGTATTCTTATCAAAGGTCCTTAAAATGAATCCTAATCACATAAGATAATAATAAAGCTAAGTAAGAGGTATTCTATAAAACAACTGCTCTGTAATTTTCAAAAGTAGCAAGGTATTGAAAGTTACAAGAAAACAAAGAAACTCCCCAGATTTGGGAATAAGGAAACATGAGGATTAAATCCATTATACGATTTCTATACTGGATCATTTTGCCATAATGAACATTAATGGAACAAATGACAAAACTTGAATGAAATCTGAAAATTAAATGACAATAATGTATCAATGTTAATATTCTGATTTTTTAAATATTTAGGAGGATGTAAAAATGTAGGAGGATGAAAAAACTACCACCATATTTTAAAAAAGTTGTGACAATCATATTTTCAGAGAGATTATTTGGGAAGTAATACAGTACAGGATACTTGCTATCTACAATAAATATGCCATACTATTTATCAAACATTAAGTATATACCCCAACATAACAACATCTTTGTAAAGTTTTATATAACTGCTTTTTACTACTAAAACATGTACATTATAAAACATTCAGACATGAAAATTAAAATAGGATGTTACACAGAATTACGTTGACATAATTGTCTCTTTGTGTAACACTCCACTTGGAGGTCTCTGGTGAAAATAACTGATCAAAGGGAAATAAGTCTGGCAGACCTATTTAGATAGTCTCTAAAACAGAAGAGACTGAGAAATAGTAAAGCAATGAATCAAGGCAACAGTAGTGTGGAATGGAAAGTAAGAATAAAGTGAAAAAATATTTAAGCAAGAAAACTTTTATAGGACTCAGGAGTGATTTGCGTTGTGAGAGAAAAGGACGGATGATGCTGAGGATGACTCCAGGTATTTTGCTTGGAAGACTAAATGGAAGCAGAGACGGAAGAAAAAAGGAAGAGGTGAGGTGGAAAAAGAAAAAAACATACTTTGCTTTTTCAGTCATATAGCAGTTATTAAGAATGTGACTTTTACAGTGCTGTAGAAAGCAAGAAGGGAAAAACCTACTGCATGGTAACAGGTAGCTATGAATTAGCTATACTGAATACAAGCACAGTGCCCTGCCTAGATGACAGCTTAGTCAAACGCCTCTGAAGCAGAGCCTATGGGTGAGTTTCTATGTATTGTGTGTCCCTTATCTGGCCAATTTTCATGAAATCTAAAATAACTTCCCAAATTTATGAAGAACTCATAAGACCAGGAAAGTACTATCAATGTATTGGATAGAAAAGTCATTCTGTTTTTAGGTAAATCGTTGTTAATTCAGAAGACTTTAGCCCTCAGCAAGTCCATGCGGGGCGGGGGGCTTGTTACAAAAATGATAAATTCCTGCCCAAACATAAGCATTGTTGAGAGTACACATGGCACTATTTTAGAATTTCCCCTAATAAACAGAATATGAACAAAAACTTTAACAGTTAAAGTTTAAAGTGAAGTGCTTGTGCTACTCCCTGAGCTCAATCTCCAGAACTGTACCCTCCCTACTAAAAAGGTGCAATGCATTTTCAAGCAAACACTGAACCATATACACTTGTTTTCTACTCATAAAATAATTTCTATATGGGAGTCAAAGTTTTAAAATAAAAATTGAGACTTCTTGGATTTAACATGACAACCATAAAGGAAAGAATATGGGGACACATACACACACATAAAATAATTTCACATTCATTTTCCTCCACCTAAATTTACTGGCAACTGGTTCACTGCCATTCTAAAGGAACTCGGTATTTTTTCTTAACTTTTCATATCATTAAAATATATAAACATAGAAAGTATACCGACTATTACCTAACAAACGATATTCCACCAAAGCAACCCAGGAAAATAAAATATAAGCAGAGTATATTAACTTTCATTTGAGGGTTCTTTTACACCCTAAGATGATACTAATTTTCTTGACTTGGATGTAAATACAATAATATACATACAGTAGTGGTCTGAATTTAAAACATTTTGCAGCAATTCTAAAGTACAACATCATCTACCAATGCTCTCTTCCGAGGACCCAAGACTAGCAAACATTTTTCAGAAGAAAATGCAAACAAAATTTACTACCTACTGATATTTTAATGCAGGGAAAACTATCTCGAAAACGATCAAAGAAATGAATTGTTTCTTTAATCTTCAGCTTAAGTATTACATTAAACTAAATTTTTCACTGGAAAAAATAAAAGTATATAATAGTCATGTTGGTATAATGAAAACACAAATTCATTTCACTGTTTTAATCCTTACATTAAACCATTCTAACATTCTAAAAAATCAGATTATATTGAAAAGAAATGTCAATCCGGTAGTCAACTACAGATCAAGCAGAATATAACAAATAAAATGTAAGTTTGGTAACAATGTGTCCTCCAAATGGATTGTCATTTGGAGTACAAAGATCAATTCACTGGTAGAGAGGAAAATAAAACAAACTCTTATTCAATGGCTTCTACCCCCACCCCTCACTTATAATATGTATAATATACTCTGCGTTTTATGCAATGCTATATATTTATAGTCATACAGACCATTATAAGAAAATACTCAAAATTATGCAAAAAGACAGTAAATCGTTTTTGTAAAAATTGCTTTTCTAACTTGTTTGTAAGGGGTAGGAAAGAACCTTAAGTAAAAACAAACAAACAAAACAAATGCACTTAGAAAAACTATATACCACCAAGAGTTTCATGAGATAGGTATTTAAAATCTATGTCATTTCACTAATTTTTTTTTCTGGAATGCATTTAAATTTAGGCAGAACCATCTTGATATTAAATATGCTATATCTTAAATATAGGTTTTAATAAAAATGGCTTTAAAAAGTATTACATAATTTATAATCTTGGGCAAAGCCCTTGATTATTTTAATCATTGTATAAAAATACATAAAATTTTAAATAAATTCGGCCTATTTATAAAACATACTTTTGGGGATTTAGCTTAGTGGCACCACACCTAACTCACAAGCACAAGGTTCTGAGTTTGATCCTTGGCACCGAAAAAAGAAAAAAGAAAACAAACTTTTTATTTTCTGTAACCAAATGTTTAGCACTTCTTAAAAACTAAACTTTCAGGAGGCCTCTGTTATAAGCTGGCGCAAATGATTTAAAATAATGATAAAGAGTGTATTTTTATTCTATCATCTGACTTGAATTCTGTATCAACTTTTACTCTAAGACAAAAAAAATCATTTAAGTGGCACTGAAGAAGTCTCAATGTCCACACTACAACATATATATAATTTCCATTGTCTTATTTTAAAAAAACAATTGATTAACAGACCACAATGTCTTCACTGAAATGTATGTAATTTATCTGTCAAATGAGTTAAAGCACGAAAAGCCAAACTACTCATTCATAAACCTTAAAGAAATAAACAAAAATCTTAAACTACAGATCACGATGATTTAAGGTTAAAGTGTTGATAGTCAAAAGAAATAATCTGAGCTAGGGATTTAGTTCAGTGGCACAGCGCCTGCCTTGCAAGCACAAGGTCCTGAGTTCAATCCCTGGTACCCCCCCCCAAAAAAAGAAAGAAATAATCTGAGAGTTTGTTTTAGGGAATAAATTATTGAACGGCCTTTTTAAAATTATATCCTTTCTATTTAGCTAAAATAAAATCAGACATAGGATTTAGGATATGAGAAATAGTTTTTGCTTTGTTTTGCTTTTCAAGGAACAGACCTTATAAAACTTCCATAGTTTATCATTATATTTTTTTTAATTTTTATTTTTTTGGTACTGGGGATTGAACTCAGGACCTTGCACTTGCGAGGCAGGTGCTGGAACCACTGAGCTAAATCCTCGGCACTACCATTATATTTTTAAGACAAATTATCTATAAAATAAAATGGGCTTTAGTGGATAGTTTTTCACCAAACATAATTTCTTATGATAGGGTAATATTTTCTTGCTATTTCCTATTTCTTCTATGTATAAAGTAGTAGAGAGTGACTTTTTTTTTGGCTATTAGAACACTATTTACTCTGCTACTCTGTAATATTCTCTGTAACACAGAGAACAGTCCATAGAGGAAATTTATATCATTTAGTTAGACTTACAAATCAATAATTTAAGAGCATTAAAATAACCACAACAATATATTTTTAACATGAATTAGATTAAAATATTTATCTCTCATAATGAGATTCTTTTTAAGTTACAATATGGAGAAGCTGTCAAATGAAAGGAAACAACCCTATTTTAAATAGACCTCTCCCCATTACCTTAGAAGATGAAGAATCACACTCCTGACATATCCATCCATAGCCTGTTTGTTTAGGGGACTTTTTCAAAGGAGGATCCAAGCAGCCAAAGTGGTAGCAGAGTCTGCATTCATCACACCTGCAGGGTAAACAGACTTATGGTATATCTAAATAATATAAGAACAATCTATTTGAAAGACAAAAACTACTGTACATTTCAATTAACACTGTTAATTCTATCCTTTGCTCACAATATTAAATTAGTATTTATGACAAAAACAACTTTAACCTGAAATAAATGTTTTATAAATAAAGCAACAATAATACAATTCACAAACAAGATTTGAAACATTCTGATAGTAGAAATACTAAGAGCATATAAATGAATGCATGTGTATAATCATGTGCTCAAAGCTAATCACAATAATTTCAGTTTTGAATGTAAAGAATTAATCATTTGTCTATTAGTATAAAATATTTGATACATATAACTCAATGATTATGAATTCAATCCAATACATTGTACTTATTTTTAAAATTTCAGAACTCTACAGAATTCTACTAGGCTACAATCAATGCTAGCCAAATTGTCTCATTTGTCTCTTTTTCCAAATGATGGTAGACTGCAGATGAACTTTCTAATGTTTATAGCATGCCAACACAATCTACAGCAAATAAAAGCAATTTTTACATGTGAAATAACAATACTTAAATGTACAAAATGATAAGGAATCAGAATATTATTCTCTCAAAATTATCGGTGACTTTCAGTGGATTTGGTTTTTCAAAGTACCTCCTAGTACACTGCAAAACTTGTAATGTTTTGATAGTGTCTTGCCACCTACAATGTACAAAATCTAAGAAAACTACCATACCTATTCTTCGTTTCAGACAATCTCATCCTGCTGACAATGAAGAAAAATGTGTATTATTTCAGTGTTTTATAAAAGAATTTTGCATCAATTGGAATAACAAGACCAAAATTTAACATATAACAGAGATGTACTGATCTTATAGAATGAATTATAATCCTCATTTTCTTTGTGCTTTTCATTCAAAGATAATAATTTCTCAACCAATCTGTCAGATTCTCTTTATTGTTTACCTCTTACAGATTTAAAACTCAGAAGTCTAAAACTGTGAAACCAAGGGAAAAATTTAGAAAATACGTGTTACTTGAATAATTACTACTAAATAACCTTTATTAGGAAAATAGCAGCTATTCTTAAATACCACACAATTGACTTTCAAGAAATCATCACAATAAAGTAACCTATAAATCGATAATTTCAGTAAAAATTTCATATCATGATGTAAAAAATCAATCACTCGAAGACCCATTTGGGAATCAAGAGTTTCAGGAAAGTTAAAGAACTTAGCTAAGTTATTCAGATCTAATGAAATTTAAAACAGTTATATGTCACCAATTTGTTCCTTTTTTCAATAATTTATTCTTTATAGATAAAGTGTACAGATTTCAAACTTTTTAGACTCAAGAAATAAACTTAAAATGTTTATTATAATTCTAGCTATAGAAATAAAATCAAATACCACTAAGGACTTTATTTACTAAAGCCAGTATTTCACACAAACCACGAAAAGAACATTTAAAGGTAAAGTGTTCAATAACTGTTGTTCTAGCATTAAGGAAAAAAAGATGTTATGTAGATAACTTGAAATATGAAGGAGAACAAATGGCAAGGTTACACAAATTCATGTTCTTTCTCTACAGAACTTATTTACCTTTCAATAAAGATTTCAATTACGTTAAACACATAGGTATAAAAGTGTATGCATTTCTGAGTTTATGGGAAGGTTCAGATTTCTAGATTGCTGAGAGTTTACTGTTTCAAGCGTGAAAGTAATACTTCAATGATACCTGACAGAAAATTTAAATGATGAAACGAATGTATTAAATATAGTTTATCTTTGTCATGTTAGGGTCATCAGTATGAATTATAGATGCTGCAACATATCTGTGTCAGCCTTTGGTATCTGAAGTGAATACTGTTAGTTTGCTGTTTTGTTTCAGTTTTGTTTTTTTTTTGGTACCAGGGATCAAACTTGGGACCTTTTGCTTGCGAGGCAGGCGGCGGAACCACTGAGGTAACTCCCCAGCCCTATTTTGTTTCAATTCTTATATTCAACTTTTCCTAGGTCTTCAGGATTTTCACTTGCATGAAAACTATCAGACCACTTCCTGATACTGTCACTATTATTTGTTTAAGCATAATTTTCCCAACAACAACTTATTGTGAGTTCAGAAACCAGACCATGAAAACTATTAATACTATGCAAACTGACAATGAAAAAACATGAAAATGACAACTTGTACTGAGTTATGCAGATGGACTAAATTTCAGTTGTTAACTACAGTTTATGCTCTGTATCATTCAGATTGCTGATAATCCTAGCTCTTGACAAGAGAAGAGTTACAACTAAATTGTTGCATATTTACCTTATAACTTTGTGTGATAATTTATGATTTATTAAATCTAGTATATTACTCATGGAAAACATTGTGATGAATGTGCAAGTTAATCATAATTCGTTATCACTTTGATTTACGTTGGTGATTTTTGTTGGTATGGTTATAAACTCCCACCTAATAAATTAAGAACAAGTTTGTTACACTTATTTCATTCCAATCTGTTACTGTTTTCAATTACTTTTAAAATCAAGTTATCTTTCATTCAAGTCAAGAAATAGCGAAAAGGGGGTAAAGAAAAGTTTTATATGCTAGCTCTGTTAGAAGATAATTTAAAGTGCATGTTATGTGAAAATAATCTAATCCTTACTGATTCCTTCATAAGTATATCTTTCAGAATGATTCAGTTGACATGTATTTTTCGTGGATCCAGAGAAATGAGGGTGATAAAAAAAATTTCTCTAAAGTTCTGAATCACTCTTCAGTAAGTAAAACTGCAACACCAAGAATAACAAAAACGAATGGTTAATAATCTATCAACTCCCAAACTCCAACAAAAAAAAAATAAAAAATAAATAACACAACCTTGAAGTCATTTTGTTAGTAAGCAAAAAAAAAAAAATACAAATATTAAGCTGCTTCTAGAGATTTCTAAAATTATTTCCATGTGGGAAAAATCTACTTGTTTCTACACTTGAATAACAAAGTGAAAAAAAGTCCACAGCTTTGTGTGCTGGAAATAATACTATTCTGAATGACAGAAGTCAACTCTAACAGAATTTGCAAAAATTAATATACCACAGAAACCTAAGAGATACCACTGAGGAGCCTCAAAATCAAACAACAGTGTAGATGATCAAAACTGGAGTATTTGGTTTATTTCACCTGCACACACAACATTCTGTAATCTTTGTCAAATCTTGGTAATCAACAGATTCTATGTTGCAATTAGATCACTTTAAAATCCTGAAAACCAGAGCTCTCATATGAATGTATAATCATCTACTACCTAGAAACATTAACTAATCAAGTAGGTCAATTGATCAATTTTATTTATGATCTCTATCTCTGTATCTAACATACACTTGTAAACACATTAATTGCAGCACACACTACAGCATATATTTAATCAAAAACATGATCAAAATGTTTTTGTAAAGCTTGCAAAAAGAATCACTGACCCACAAAAGTATAATGATATAGCACAATAGTTTATTAAATAACACAAGTGGCTAATAAAAACAATTATACCAGTAGCACATTATAAAATAAGACAGCAATGTCTTAAAATATTAAAATATAAAACTAACCTACAAATAAACATTGAATTTTTAAAATAAAATTCAGACCGGACACCTAAAAAAGTATCTTTAAAGACTAATATACATTGTGCACATTAACACTATAGTGCATTGTGACATTTAAATTTTAAACAAGACAAATGAAAATCATTTGGAAGATAAAATGAAACCTGATTGCTTAATTAGATTTTTCTTAAATACAACTTCCTAGATACTGGTTTTATACTGGATACAGATACAAATTAATAAAGCAACTTTATATGGTCTTTTACACACTTAACAAAATGCAGTGACTGAATAAACACAGTTCTATATGTATTTAAAATACTTACTTAGCACATAATTAAGTACAGCATCCTAGACAAGGAAGAAAATGATTTCTCTTCGTATGTGCTATGATCCACATTACAAGCAATCACTTTAGTGTTTATTGACTACTGACAATATGCAAACAAGTAAAAAGCAACAACTGATTTATATTTCCTCCTGTGCCTAAGATATAGGCTAATAATGTTCTAAAGAGTTTCTTTAATTCTCTTAATTTCTGATTGATAAGTCCATTAGGGGCTAAACGAAGGACTTTTCACAAACTAATTGAAACAATTAAGCACATCTCCTACACAAATAATTTATAGCCAGATGAGAAGCTAAATTTCAGGAAGAAGCAAAATCCATGGTATATACTTAAAAAAGGATGTACCTTTTCTTTTATTAAGTTGATCTTTATAACCATTTTTAAGTCAATGATACTTTACTTCGATCCCCTCAAAGTCTATATAAATTAAAATAAAGAACTGTCTGAAAATATATACTATTACACCTGTGCACTTTTGTAAAAATCAAGAGAATTGATAGATTGTATTCTTGGCTTTTTTTGTCATTTCTATACAAAAATTCCTACCAGCAAAATAAAAAAGTCAGTCTTTAACGTTAGTATTACTTAAATAAAAACCTCAGTAGCAGCTCAAACACTTAATAAAAATCTAAGGACCAATAGTGACAGATTATTTTATTCAACAGTGGCTAGCTATTTCAGCTAAACATCTTAATAGATGGAGTAAATAAGGACTGTGACCCTTTAGTTAAACCACTTTTAAAATAATACAAGCTTGCACAAAATTCTGTATTCTACCAATATTAAATAACATTTCACACCAATAAATACAATATTTTTATTCCTTTCAATTTACAACAATTAGTGCAAATCACCTACATGAGCAATTTTATACAAAATAATTACACATTGTCTTTTAAATTGTATTTCACAAATAGACTAATGGAGGACATGAATCTATTTCATTAATGTCACTATAAACTCCTATAACAGGCAATAATGAGTGAATGGCTAGAGAAAAAACTAAAAAATATATTTACATGTAAATGTATACTGATTGAAAATTATTTGGAAAATAATCAAAATCTAAATCTGTATTTTATACCCACATGAAGAATGGGATCAATTCAGTTAGTTTTATCTGTAGCAGCCAGATTACAAGATTAGAACTGAATTTTTTAAAAAATGAAAAACAATTCATATAAAATATAAATATATTTGTGTCAAATATCTCATCACAGCATGAGAGAATTAGACCTTTTCATACCTGAAACATGTCTGCTTTGTTCTTTAAAAAATTGATCTCCATCTGCTCATGTCCTTGGAAATTTTTCAGCAGTACGACCTGCTGGTCTGTTCAAGCTCCACATAACTTTGTATTTCCTCACTTACGATGAACTAATTAGTCTCTAATCAATAACATAGACTCTGATTTTACAATGTAAAACCGATAAAGGAAATAATGGTTAGGGGTCATTCTCATTTTATTTACAAGGCCCAGCATGAACATCTAATTTCATTATATTGTATCGTCTGTATCTGAACAGCAGTGAATCTTATTGGCAGAAAACTTTAGAGAGCACTACTGGGAAAAGGCCTACCTTTTCATACAGAAAGGATTTGTAAAGTATGTCTGTCTCAGTTTATAATAGTAATGCTATATAAACTTACAAAGTGCTGACTCAGACATGAAAAAAATTTCTGCCTTCACTTCTCATGTAATTATAATTTGAATTTCTTAAACAAGTTTCGATTGCTAAAAACTATTTCAGAAAATTAAAATGAGTTTTTGAATAATAAAAATATTCTACCCTGCAGCACAGTCCTTCTGAATTTCTTAAGATTGTGGTGAAAAGTTAAAAAAACTGATGAATTTTGTTTATCAAATAAGTAAATGTTTGAAAAGAGTGGTTTCATTAATAGGATATAAAAGCAAGGAAATAGAATAATGTTAATATTACTATTATTTACTGGTCAGTAACTTGTTTTTAATACAGTAAGTTTAAAATCAAATAATCATTCAAGAAATATATGAATGACAATGATATAAAAATGATGTATCAATGGTGCATGAATATAATTTCTAAACTTAAAATAGATAAAGATTAAGGCTACATTTTGTTTTCATGTTGAAAGATAAACCTAATTTCAAGTCCTTTTTTTGAAACAATAAAATTAGTTAATTTTGGACAAAGGCTATGTTCTTTGATTCCTTTGTGTATACCAGTGGTATTCTCATAAGCATGAAACATTTAACTAAATTTATGAAAATAAGGAAATTATATTTTATGTATTATAGATGAAACTAATATAAACATTTTTGTCTAGAAACAAGTATTTTTGAAAACCAAAGAGCCCTTATAAGGAGATTAAAGTCACACTCCTTATTAATGTTAAGGAAAGGCAATGATTGTTTAAAAAATACTGTGTTATCGATGGTTCTCAAAGTGATGCTGCTGAGGGGTTAAATCAGCATCAACTGGAAATTTCTTACACATGTGAATTTTCAGGCTTCATCTAAGCCCTACTGAAATCAGAAACTCCAGAGTGACGGGGAGGAGGAGTGAGGCAGGGAGAGAGAGGACATGGAGGATTCTAGGGCCTGAAACTGTATTTTATAAGAAAGCTTCCTGTGATTCTGATGCTTAATAGTCTAAAAACTACAACTATTTAGTACCATCTCATTCTCCTTATATTTCAAAATATTTAATTTCCTTTATAAAATTTTAGTGTTCCTCTTTTCCCTATTCTGTAGGAAATAACCATGAATTATCTCATGTGTAATTTTCTCTTGTATTTGTGAAATATGAACCACTCAGTGAAATTTTCTTATGCATGCATTAATTTTTCCTTTGAATAGCAATTGAACATTTATTGACTGGGGTTAATTCTGTAATACAGAAATACAGGAGTGTTTCAGAGATGATCAGAAGAAAATGTTTCATTCTACTTCCTTCAAAAGTTCTACATTTTTGCAGAATTGACTGTCTTATGAATATAACATGCAAAAAAGATCTTAGGGCTGCATCAAACATGGAAAAGCATATCACCACTGAAAACTGTAATATAGAAAATGATAATTATGGACTATTCTGATTAGAATCAAGGTGAAAAATATTTTGATTAACAATGAAACCAAAACCAGAACCCCTAATGATTTCTCAAAAACCCTAAAATAATCATTAGTATTTTAGTATTTTCTCCCCATACACCAAAAGAGGGTCATAGTCTAATATATTAGCATAGTGCATTCAGATAGTGGTAATCTGTCATTTTTCTTAAAATCATCTAGATTTCGGCTATAATAATAGCTACCAACTTTTTTTATAAACTTGGTGATGAATAATTTCTCTTTTATTCTTAAAAAACACTGATTTTGCTAGAGGTTACTGACATCTTTCCTCCAATGTTATGAGATCTTCAGTAAGTTAATCTCTTCATCTGTAATTATACACATTTTACTTTTATTAAATATTCAATCATAACTATAGATTATTAGCATACAGCAACTTTATTATTATACTTGCATTTGATTATCTATACATTGCCTACTCTATTCCTAAAGTCAACAATTTTCAATTGCCACTATACCTGAAAAGAAGTCCAAAATCACATTAATAAATCAGGAGATATGTTGACAATTTACACGTATATGTGCATTTCAATGCAGCAAATAGTCTCTTCTATGTCAGTTCAAGACTGAGTGATGGAATATTCAATTGGTTCTGTCGTTGACTTAAAACTGGATCATTAAAGCTTGAAGAACAAATTTTAATTCTGTAAACCTCTGGAAAGATACAGGTGGCGATGATCTTTCAGCTGGAAGGTTGTATAATCAACAAGCTTTGTATCTCCCTCATTTCGTAACTCCGTATTTAAGGTTGAAAAAATTAAATTATCCTGAGCACAGAAAGTTCATATTAAATAAAACAATAAGGACTGAAATTTGGGTATTTCTAAAAAATACCCAGAGATCAACACAGGTATATTTGTATTCATAAGCTTAAAATTGAAAATTGTAAAAATTTCACGCTAATACTAGTGCTTTCATACTAGGAATAATGCGTTAAAGAATAGAATGTCATATGATTTACAAGTCTTTCAATGGAAATAACATTTACTATGAGTCTATATTTGTTTTCCAATGCGGCAGCATTTTATATATGAATAAATGCAGTAAGTTGGATGAAACAGATTAGCAGACTAATGGAAAGCATCATCTTTCTTGTTAGTTACTGAACTGTTCAACAATAAGGAGTGTATATAATATTGCACTTAAGTCCCAGAGGCTTCCATAACTCTTCAGAGTCCAAACACTGTGTATCATCATTTGCCAAAGAAGCAAGGAAAAACATTTACTTAATAGGACAATTCTGACAAGACATTCATCCAATATTTTCCAACAATGCACATATCTAATATTTCGGAGTAGTGCAAAAGAGAAAAAGAAAAAAAAATCGACACAGGCAAATTAACTGCCTTGTCAGACTAAGTAACAATCCAATCAATTACATTCTATCCAAACCTGACAAGCAAAGGCAACTTTTTGCAGTGATAAGCTTATGGAAAGGACAAGATAGCTGTTCTCCTTTACTTTATGTACTCTATTGAGAGTTTTATCCACATTTTTAAAATCACACTTATAAAAGAGGTTTCCAGGATTGCCTCCGAGGATGAGCAGTGGCAGAGTTGGGTCTCATGAAGGGTATCTACACAGTAAAGTGATAAGAAAAGAACATTAACATTTAAAGATCACAGCAGCTCTGCACTATGTTTTATGAAACATACTAATTATACCACAGTAGATTCAAATAACATATAATCTGGTCCAAAGAGTTTAGATAACCTAAACCTGAATGCCATGATCTTGCGTAGGTTCACTGATTAAGACTGGGCTATTTTATCTTTTGAAACATTGAGTTGCCTCCTCTTGTATTACTAGTGTTACTACTACCATTGTTTTTATTACTTCTGGTTGTCAAAATAAATCTATTATACCAAAACAAAAAAGAATATAAAAAGATAAAGGGCTTATATTTATAAAGAGAAAGATCAAATATATCTGATCAATAAAGTTTTTCAAAAATAGCAGTTTGCTACTTTTCCACCAAATGTAGCCATTTAACAATGCCTGAGAAAGAATGGGATTTAACTGAGCTTAAAACAGGAAACCTAATCAGTATATTACAGAACTGGTTATATTCCAAAAGCCTCAGAGAGAGAATTTTCAAATGGTTTTTATCCCTGGGCCTAAACCATTTTCTTCTTTTTTTAAAAGACTGTATTAGAAATGCTTGGTTACCATTTTTTTGCAACCTTTGTAATCTGTAAGAGAAATTTTAAGTGCTTAATGATTAACATTTCAACTATGGTAAAGAAGAGACTTTCACATCTATGTAGATGAGGTGAAATTGCCCTGTAAGTCACGCATCACAGAAAAAGTTCTATTTTTATACTTAACAATTAAGAGATGTGTTTAATGCTTCTAAGTTCCATTGATAAAAAGAAAGTGAAAAGTGGCACATAGACAAATAAAGCACTACTGAGGAGAGCTACAATGCCCAACTGAATAATCTTCAAAGAAAGCAAAAATAAAATTGCACAAGAAAAAAAGAACATACTGTGAAACAGTTTTCAAAGAAACACGGTAGTTATAAATAACATGAGAAGAGAAAGAACTGAATTCTTTTGCTGAACAGTAAGGCGATACATGCTAACTTTTCTCAGCACTTCAGGCTCTAAATAAAGAGTTTTGAATACAATCTGAATCTGATATTCTATAAGTGCTTTGTTGGAAGGTTAAGAACTACTGGAATAGCATAATCCAAGAGGAAGCAACCATGTCATTTATAATAGAAGTTCAACTAATTCTTAATTATAGGCATAAATAATGGAGAGGAGCCGAAAAATATATTTGTATTTGATATGTATTTGAATTATGTCACGGAAATCTGCTTTAAACTTCAATTAAATCCAAGTGGAATTACCTTTGAGAAAACTAAGGAGTTATTGCTAATATTCCTCCACCCTTAATTTCATAAGAACTCCAAGTCAGTCACTCAGTCTATCTATTTAGTTTTTTTGTTTGTTTGTTTAGTACTGGCAACTGACCCTACAGTCTTCATATTTAGCTCCATCTCCAGCCCTTTCTAAATTTTTAAATTCTAAATTACTAAATTTCCCAGTCTGTTCTAAACTGGGACCCTCCTGCCTCAGTCTCCCAGGATGCTGGGATTACTGGTGTGCAACAAACAGGTTCAGCTCTAAGTCTCCAGGAATACTAGAATAAGCAGTGTGCTTTTTCTTGGCTTCTGTCTTCCCAGGATAAAAGACTGCAGTATTTTAAATTAAAGCTCAAGTTCTGGCTTTGAATATGTACCTGACAAGCTTACTTACCAAGTAAAATAGAAAAAAATTAGCTATTTTCAAAGGGCTTCACTGATGCAGGCAAGTATCATCAACAGTCTCCATGTTGTGAAGCTAGAACTGTCTGCCAAGAGGAAGTGTCTACTACTTTTGCCCTGAGAAAGTCAAATATATTAGAGCAGTGGTGAGGCAGTATGCTTAATAATTAGAGCATAAGCACTAAAATTAAGACAGCCTAAATTCAATCTCTAGTTCCAGTACTTTTTAGTTATGTGATTTCAGGAAAGTACTTCATCTAAGTTTCCTCAACATAAAACAGGGATAAAATCAGTATCTATTTTATAAGGTTACTGTGAGAATTAAATGAAATAAAATAAAATAGAGGAAACACTATTATGTTCCAGTTTCTGGAACATAAGACCCCAATAAATTTTGGCAACTACATGATGGCCAGTGACTTGTCACACACTAGAGAATTATTTTTGTGAAAGGGGAAAATTATATTTTAGTACATTACAATTTATGCGATGTAACTTTTTACATATATAATTTAATGTGTAACTGGAACAATTTTTATTTCACGTTGTTTATAGAGTCTCTCTGTACCTTAGTTACCTCACGTGTAACATGGAGATACATCTATCTTGCAAGACTATTATAAGAACAAAATGAAATAACACCTCTGAAGAGTGGACAGTAGAGTCTGGAATGTATTAATAATCTAAGATTAGCACTATTATAATTTCCAGTCCAAAAAGAGTTTAAAATAACATTATTTTCTGTGGTTCAGTCCCAAATGTTAAAAAAAATATGGTTACTTATACTTATTCCCTAAACACCAAAATCTATCAACTCTCTAATTTGTATCCAATGTTAATTTTAAATACATTTCACATCTTATTTCATTATTACATATTTCATACATCCAAAGCAATACAAAACCAATATAAATCAAAACCTTGTTTAAAACACTGAAGAATGCTCAATTTAGAAAAGAATGAAAAAAAAATCAGAAAATATAGACTAGAGATTGTGTTATAGCTGTTTTGTATTATTCCAAGCATTGAAATTTGTAAGTGAAGCCATGCCTGTTAACCTGGGAAGAGAAATTGCCAATTTTAACCAAAAATGCCTCAAGATGGAAAGGTTTATGACTCCATCTTTGGCAGATGCTTGTTCCCCCATTGCTGTGCCCCCATTGATGCTGGGCAGATAATTCAAATTTCAGACGAATGCTGAGATTACAAACTTCAGGTTTCTTTCCAGAACTATACATTGTTTTGGAATCTCTGAGTTATAAAAGGTAAGAAATTTGAAGAAAAAATAAGGTTAAATGCAACTTTATAGAGAAAATGACTTTGAGGTATTTTGATTCAAGGTCATTTATCTAGCCAGGAAAAGAACTGTGACTAGATTCTCAGTCTTTCAAAATGATTAACGTAATCATTAATATATATATAATAATCTACTTGGACAGTTATCAATATTAACATACTGCCTTGGAAAATGAGTCAGAAATTACAAAAATAAGTGAATAAAGCAAGAAATATTTCATTGCAATACATGCTGGAATTACAATAATTTTTGACTCTAAAACTGAATATCTGAGAAATACCACACTTCACTATGTAATATATACTATGTTCAGGCTTCTGTTTTCTTTAAATACAAATTATGTGACTACATTTCATTTTTTAAAAAACATAAATTTAAAATTTCAAATATTTAAAACACCAAAAATATTTGTGAAATCATACAAAATTATATAGTTTTAATATTTTGATGTTGATTTTAAAGTGAAAGACTTATACAGTAAACACTAAATGTGCGAGGCAGGTTAGACATTCCTATGTCTAACAAAACCATCCAATCAACTTAATTACAGGAGAAAAAAGTATACAACTAAATATTTTCTTTTTTAATACAAATCTTATCAGAATAATGCTTTAAGAAAAACTCAGTGGCATTTAGGCTACCTTTATATATTATGATGGAAATATTCTGATATTTTAGCATCAAATAATGTCCAACAGCCAGATGTTTTTAAATGTTATAAACAGACTCTTTAAAATTGTAAATAAAAGTAAATATACTAAATCCTATAAAATTACAAGTGATACAGTATTTTTTTTGTAAATATATTTTTATAATGAACAAAACTTTTTTAAAATGTGAGTTTCTACTTAATGCCCTTTAAATACATTTAAATTAAAACTGCTTTTTAGGACAATCTTAGATTTACAGAAAAACTGAATAAGTGAAACACAGATTCACATATACTCTTTCCTAAGTACACCCACACACAGCTTTAAATGTAAATGTTAAAGTCTTCATTTCACCTTAAGACCACTTTGATAGATCAGGGGTATGGAAAGGTGAAGAAAAAGGTAGGCAAAAATAGGGGAAGAAACTAATGTGGTATGATTTAGGAGTGTACACGCGTCATTGATTCTAATTCAGTGCAATGATACTGAACAAGTCACTGAGTTAGATACATGGGTATCAACAATGACCTTTGAGAATGTGAAGGGAAACTTTCAGATGAGAATTGTGCTAGCCTTAATTCAGCCTCTAGCTTTATGTATCTCTGGTAAAAGCATTCAAATAATACCTGACAACACAGTAAGGATATTTATTGTTAAAGAGGTTCAAACTTTAGATAAAGTTTTTGTATTGCTCAGTTACTCAGAGTTCTCCTAGCTCTGAATTTCTAGTTCACCAAGAAATTAAATTGAGATTTAAAATAATAAGACTTACTATGCCTAAAGGTAATTCTAAGTGGTAATTTGGCAATCAGGAGATTCAGCTACACATACCTACAATATGGCATTTATAATTTATAATTATAATCTATAATTTAGGAGCCAGGCTCCTTTAACCAGTCACTTTGAATCTACCAACATTAGCTTTTTTTGCTAAAATGCTCTCTGTTCTAGTGGTCATAATGTTTTCCCATAGTCACAAGGTGGTTATATAAATAAAACAGGTTAAAAAGTCTCTAGGTTTACTACTGTTGAAGCAAGATACTGTCAATGAAACAAATAGGCACTAACATGAAAATTACTGAACTGGCTGAAAAAATTGTAAGATAACCGGGGATTTAGCTCAGTGGTTTCACTGCCTGCTGCGCAAGCACAAGGACCCAAGTTCGATTTCTGGTACCAAAAAAAAAAAAAAATTATAAGATGAGAGTTTGTCAGTGTTATGGTGATATTCCAGAAAATCCTTGGTTGAAAAATACAAGCAAAAACTGACAAACTCAAGAAATGACTTCACCTCCTAGGTAGTTCCCTATTAGCCACTGTGGCTATCAATGGAAAGCTCGTATCAAATAGTTGTAAAATCTCACACATCTGAACAATTCTTAGATACAGGGTCACTTCTCAAGTCTGTCATATAATTTTCTTCTTAGAGACACTGCAGCAATCAAATAGCAATCCTAGGACATATTAAAAGGCTGCTGGGTTCCGCTAGAGGCTAGAAGCAGCATATTATATAAATACCCTTCCTTCCTTGCCTCCTTTTTGGTTAATTGTCTGCTGTAACCCCAGTATAGCATTATGTTTCCTGGATGATTCTAAATCTTTCCATTTCTACTTCTTTCAGTCTAGGTTTGCAGCCTCCAAACTCTACCTTCAGTTACCCATTCAGCTGTCACACAGGCCACTGCAATGCTACCTCTCTAAAGTGTTATCCTTGTGTTATTCCTTGCCTTCAATGAATTTTCCTTAGTCCTCTTAAAATCTTTAGCCTGAATCCAGGCTCTCATCTATCTGGTTCTCTTAAACAACAGAACACTTGGCTCCTACAGTTCCATATCATATATTTATTCATGTTCCTTCAGCCTTTTAAAGGGCTTTCTACCTTCCTTTGCAATCTCCTGAAACCTACTCATTCTTTTCAAATTTTATTTTGGTTTATATGAAGACTTCTCCCTTAATATTTTAGGAATGATCTTGTGATCTTCTGAATTCTTAATGACTCTAATATACTCTCTATGTGACTTTGGGGGGGCGGGCAGTACCGGGGATTAAACCAGCACCTTCAACTGAGCCACATACCTCAACCCCCAACCCCCACTTTTATTTTGAGATAGGGTCTTAATAATTTGCCCAATCTGGGCTCAAACTTGTGATCCTCCTGGCTCAGCTTCACTGGAATGTATCGCCATGCCTAGCTTCTACATGAAATTTTAATGAATGAGTAGACTAACAGATTTCAGGATCTTTGTTTTAAGAAATACAACACTGATTAGAATATAAATCTAATGAGAATATATAAATCTTATTTTTAAAAGAATAGAGGAAAATGTTATTTCTTTACAAATAAAAGCTTCAGAAGAATGCTCAACGAAAACTTCAGTCAATAATTTGTAATGCTCTACATGAAATTCAACTTTCCTTTTAAAAAGAACTACATTTACAGACCATGTCACAAAAAGATCTTTGATACAATCAGGCAATTCTGTGATTCTTTAATAATGACATAAATGAGTAACCAGAAGGAGAAATACGGGCCTGAAAGATTTCAGTCACTGAAAAGGAAAGTTATTGATTGATGTAATTTCACTTGAATGTGACTGAATCCCATTGATTTTGTCCTTCCTAAGCCTATCTTTCCCACGCAGCTGTGTTGATCTGATTCACTGGGCAATTACAAGGAAGTGCCTGAATAATTTCATTTAAAGCAGAATTCCTGCTTGCCACTATTTGTAGAGAACATATTTAAAGAAATAACACTGATGTAATTTAATCAAGCAATTTTCACAAAGCTCAACTGGTTGTGATTTATGAGCTAAATCACACTTGTGGTCCTTGACTTCATGGATTAACTTTGCACTAAAAATAACATGTACACACAAAGAATGCATGAACAGTTCCGCACTAAATTCACATCATAAGGTCTCAATTTTAATAGCACAGTCATGAAATGATAATCTCTCAAATTTATCTAAGTATTTTAGGAATACAGACATATGTTAAGTTGCCTCACAAAAAATGTTTGTCAAGTTCTGAATTAAACCACTTAAAGAAACCATGAACTAGTCATATACACTTCAAAAACAAAATCGTAAGAATCAGAGAACTGACACAGTATCTGTGAAAAGCAAACATACACTTTTCAATATGTTTTTAAATTTTTTTATATTCTTTCACCAAAAAAATTGTTAGTGTACAATAAAATAAAATTTTGGTTAAATAACAGTATACCTTTGTCAGTGCTAAAATTAAATATAATAGCCAACTTGGGTATTGTTTTGAGGAGAGATGATAAATCCTGAAATTATAGTTTAATGTTCAGGTAACAATATATACAAGAAAATACAGTTTAAGACAATTCCTTTTCTGAAAATGTGTAAGGTTTTACAGAGAAACATCCAGTTTGACAGTAAACAGATTTCTGAAATTTCTGATTAGTCATTTCATTTATATTACTGTTTCTAATTCTCATTCTGTTAAATAATAAAATCAATATAATCCAAAATTGTTGTTCATTTTAAAAAATAACCAAAGATGGAGACAAACATCACAAATCTATTCCTTATCCTACAAAACTACAGGATAATCAATGAAACATAATGTGTGTGTGTGTGTGTGTGTGTGTGTGTATATATATATATAAAACCTTCAAAATATAATATACTATCAAAAATATTTTCATGACTATTACCTCAGAATGATTAAGACAGTTACCCTTCCAATGGTACCATTTAACAGTGGTTCATATTAAGCAAAATAAATGAGTAGACTGCCAACCAATATATAAAATACTTAGGAAAACTATTAAAATAATCATAATAAAAACAAAGAAAAGCAGAAGGTGAAAAAATATGTACCAAAAACCTACTATATATATAACAAGTATCTCTAAGCATTCAATATTACTTTTTAACCATACTTTGACCAAGCACAGAGGATGTGAGTTTTCTTATTTAACAGCATAGAGGTTTAATAAGACTGAAATACCTGCCAATAGATAATATGTCTGACTAATGAACACATTCTGTTACTAGAAATTGTTTTGGGGGACTTAAGCCAGACATCAAAATAAAAAGATCTAAGAAATTTACAAAGCAAACACCTTTTTATCCAGGCATTGAATGTACTACTACTATTATAATGGTGCTGGATTTTAAAAGATGTGAGTTTGATGATTAAAATTCAAAAAATACATCTGAAACTGATAAACATTTGCAGAGAAGTGAACAAACTAAAGGAATAAAATGTCAAAGAATGAAAGTAACTGTTATCACTAAAGGAAAATGCAGAAACGCAATGACATGCAGCAACATGACCCCACCAAAAGATTTAACATTTGAGTATTTAAACAATGAAGATATTTGGACAGTTAAAGCAGAAGAAGTAGTGATCCTCTCCAAATGAAAACTAAAATGATGAGTGAAGACACTAGAATAAAAGTACTGTGAAGTGCAAACATTTCACTTAAAAATTATAGCTCACAGGACATGTAAAGATAAAAAACATGCACTATAAAAGTCTTTTAAAAAGTTAGGGTTATAGTAGTAACTTAATACAGAATCTATACAAACAGTATAATAATAAACACTGAAGTCAAGAGGTCTTTATTCCAAGGCTAACTCTCACTATCTGACCTTTTATGAACCACTCATTCAAAACATTACTAAAATTTTATATCATGCCAAGTATTAACTGACTTTTCTGATATAAAGATAGGTAAAATTCCATTAAGTTCAGAAACTGGTGGTGGGCAGCAGGGGGGATCCCAAATGAACAAAGTGCAAGATTCTGCAATGACAGTGATTTAATACACAGTCGCCAGTATTGTCATAGAGGCCTACATACACTGGTAAAATCATACTGACACAGAGACCACCAAAGGGACAAAGGACAAACTCCTCGGACCCTCAACCTGATCTGTGCTCTCTTTTGAGGGAGTGAGGGACTTAAAAAGTGGTTTTTGTTGTTTTTTTAATTTTTTTTTTCCTAAAAACTGTGACTAGTCCTTTGGTCCTACAAATGCCCAATAGGTAACTAAAAGTAGAAAGAAAGCCTGGCCTTCATTTTACAAAGCTCCAGGTCAAATTCTTTTCTGCTGCATATAGTCATGTTAGTAATTTGGGGAATGTCTAAAAGTTGGCCAAATGAGGTATTAGCCCTAAATTTACTTAGCCTATCTCATTACCCTTCATGATTACATGACAAAGACGGCCCTTAAAGCCATAGGAAATAAACTGTCCCTCAAGTCACAGGATTCAACCAGGACTGACGACACTGGCCTACCTCAGCTAATCCCTACAAGCTGGCTTCCTGATTTTGTGGGTAGGCCAGTCTGATCCTCTTCATCAGAGCATGGCCTCTTCAGCTACTACTCAAGCTGGAGTCTTTCCTTATTTTTCCTTACACTCCAATTAAAACTTTTGCCTGTAAATTCATACTGTCAATTTAAAAGAATTTTTTTATCACTACATGTGTGTAGTACATAACGATTATATTCCTCAAGGGGAGTTGGTACATGTACATAACACATCTTAATTCTTTTTCCATCGACTTCCTCCTCCATCTCTTGGTCCCCTTCCCTTATGAAAAAGATCTAACACACTATTTCCTATTATCTACCTTTTATTTTGCTCTTTATATTTTGGATTTCTCATATAAGAGAAACAATGTGGTATTTAAGCTTGTGTGCCTGATTTATTTTACTTAACATTATGATCTCAAAGTGCATCCTTTTTCCTACAAATGACTCAAGTTTATCCTTCTTTATGGCAGAGTAGTACTCCACTGTGTATAAATGGTACATTTACTTTATCCATTCATCTGTTGATGGATATGCAGGTCATTTCCAAGATTTAGCTATTATGAATTGCGCTGTTATAAACATGAGTACTCATGTATTACTTTAATATGATGTCTTTAACTGGACTCATGCTAGCATGTGACAATATTATTTCAAATAGGCAGACCATCTTTGCTTGAAATGTAGGAGAGGGAGGGTTAAAAGACAAACAGAGAAATAAAGTAATATTAAAAATTAGTAGGAATTTACCAGGAGAGAATATGGGAAATACAATATGAAGCAAAAGAAAATGGCACAAACAAAGGTACAGATGAATTTCAAAACAGTACGTCAGGAAGTCCAGTTTGGTATAGAATAGAGAGTTGGTAAGTGACAAGGGTCTAGATAATTTCCTCTTGACTCTCTGCTAGGACAAAAGAGATTACATAAATACGATATAGAAGGAAAACTATGAGATGCATTAACTGGAGAAAATAGAAACTAAAATAGAAATTTTAAGTTATCTTCAAGAGCTCAAATGAGACACAAAGGTCTACACTAGAATAGCAGGTGCAAAGATGCAAAGGAAAGTACAGGCCACCATGAGATCTCAGAAACCCTGTCAGCAATCTGTACAATGAATCTGAAGTGTAGCAGAATATGTTTTAGGAAAGAGAAATAGCCTGAGATGATCAAAACAGAGGTCATCTAACATCATGAATAGCTTAAAATGAAGACAAAAAGACAAGACTGAACAAGCTTGGATGGCCTTAGAAACTATCTTATAAAGTCTATTTATCCTTCAAGAAATGGGAAGACTCTGGACAAATTTAAGTAACTCATTTTTAGTAAGACAAGTGGATAAAAACTGTAAGTATCCTAACTACAAGAAGGTAAAAGTGATTGCAACAATCCAGGAGAGAGTTAAGGAATGTGTACGAGCATTACGTACTTTTGGTCATTTAATACTCACAGCAGTTTCAGAAACAGAAACAATTATTCCCAGTTTACAGATGAGAAAACTAAACCATAGAGTTTAACCAGATTAAAGTCACAACTAGTAAATGCAGGACGAGTACCTGGAACTGAGTAACTTGGCTTCAGAATTTAAGCATTTAAATATCCACTTTTTTAAAAAGCATTAAGTTTTGCTACTGATAAAAATTAGAGTATCAAAACTACACAAAAAAAATTATGAAAAGATAATATCTTAGGAGTAAGGTTAGTCACCAATATTAAATGATGAACTGAGCCAATAAGATAATACTCAGAAAATAAAAAGGCTAGTAAATTTAGTAATTTGAAGTTGATAATACTTAGAAAATAAAAAGGCTAGTAAATTTAGTAATTTGAAGTTCATAAATAATTTCTACAAAGCAAACAATCTTTGCCTCTGGAGTCAATCACTAAACATATTTAACAACCACAAGAACTAAAATTACACAAAAGTTTATGACATCAAACTAGGCATAGTGGCACAGGTCCATAATTACAGCACTCAGGAGGCTGAAGCAGAATTTTGAGTTCAAGGCCAGCCAGGGTGACATAGAGAGTCAAGGCTGGTCTGGACTATATTGTGAGAGCCTGTCTAAAAATAAATAAATAAATAAATAAAACTTAAAGGTTATAATATCAACAAGTAGCTTCACTGTCTATGCGAATTAGCAGTTCTGATAATGAAAAATCAATGTTTCTGAAAACTAGTAGTGTTTTAAAATCAACAGAAGAGTATGACATATTCCAGTAGAGCAAAATAGAAATTTTATATTAAGTTAATGCTACCATATGTAATAAAAGTATTATTTTTAAATGATTATGTCTCAGCAGATTTTTAAAAAATCTCCACCATGTGATCATTTAATGTACCAAGATACTATGTACTTCTTAAGTAATGTATAAAATATGGATTGAGGGCTGGGGATTTAGCTCAGTGGTTTCACTGCCTGCTGCGCAAGTGCAAGGACCCGAGTTCAATCCCCAGTACCAATAAATAAATAAATAAATAAATAAATAAATAAATAAATAAAATATGGATTGGATATTTCATAATAACATCAGATTGGTTTTTCTTTTTTCAGACACAAATATCACAAAACATTTAAATTTCAATTTGGCAAAAAGTAGCATTAGCAAACAAACCAAAAATAAAAAACCTCAACAACCTGAAAGAAAAATATTTGCATTTTATAAAAAGATATGTGATAAATTCATTCTTAATAAAGAAAAATCTCTCCACAAAGAGGCACTAGATATGGAAAGAAAATTCACAAACAAGAAAATTCAAATGGCTAGTCAATGTGTGTATAAATGATCAACCTTATAACCTACAATCACAATGCCAATCTGATACAGGGGAAGAGGAGAGGGTGGTGGGGGTGGAAAAAGTGATCAGGATGTGACATCTGCATAGTCCCCCAAGATGAATGCAATTTTTATGTATTGCAAACATATACCAACAAATAAAAACCGAAAAAAGCCAGTATCTACCCTTCAGATTCACAAAGATGTTTGCTATGACATCATTATATGTTCATGTCCAATGGAAAATGGAATAGTATCTGTGAAAAGCACAGAATGTGCATCTACCGTGACCTAGCATACTTAACTATGGAATAGGAATTAAGAAAAAAAAAAGAACTTTTATCGAGAAAAGTATTACACTATAGTATATCCAAATTATTTATACATATAATACTATACATAGTCTATTTTAAAAATTAGTTTAATTCTATATTTACTGAAAAAAATCTATTATATGATATAAAATTTGAAAAAAAAACAAGCAATTGCAGAGTCAACCTATAATAGCTATAATGAGGAGAGAGAGAAAATGTCAGCCAGCAGGCCCTGATTGTACATAAGAGAAATATGGATAATCATACCGTAGGCATTCTTATATTCACATGGGGATATAGTCCAAGATCCCTAGTGGGTCCCTAAAACTGTAGACAGTACTGAACCCTATATATATATATACACTATATTTTTTCTTGCCCTTTAGGACAATTACTAAGAAGTATAAGGGTTACTTGACCACAAGCACTATAACACTGCAACATTCAATCAGATAGGAAAGACAACTACTAAGTAACTAATGTACTGGTAAGGCACACAGTGTGGGTACTCTAGAGAAAGGCATGATTCACATCCTGGGCAAGACAGCACATGACTTCAACATGCTACTCGGAAAGAATGGCACAAAATTTAAAACTTAGGAATTGTTTATGTCTAGAATTTTCCATTAAAAGTTTCAGATCACAATTGACTATAGGAAACTGAAAATATGGATAAAAGGACTACTGTAAACTAAACTAACTTGATTTCCTCAAAGGAGCAGGTTGAAAGGAAATAAGAGAAAAAGTATGGTGCTTTAATAATCCAATAAGTTAAAATGTGTTCTAATTTATCCTATCATTAAATATCTTTAAACTATTTACACTAAAAGGTTGTATTTTTTTTCAAAATGTGTATATTCTCACTGAACATCTTGAAGTCTAAGTCCTATAATTATTTCCACTACAGTTTTAGCAAGTAATTGTAAAAATCCTATCTTATAAAGCATCTTTTTATATTTTATTTATTATAGGTTCAATAAAAAAAATCCAAATTTTGCTGTTTCAGATCAAATACTTGTTCATAAACCTCTGCCTGCATCTATCTCCTGCTCCATAAGGACCTCCCATCTTCTAGCTATGCTCACAGAGCCTCTTCTGTGCTGCCTTTGCTCCTAAGTTACCATTCCTTTAATACCCCACTGGTTTTATTGGCTATCATTCATTTTTAGGAGACAGAAGAGGAAGAAGGGAGAAAGAAAGAAAGAAAGAAAGAAAGAAAGAGAGAGAGAGAGGGAGGGAGGAGGGGAGGGGAGGAAAGAAAGAAAGAAAGAAAGAAAGAAAGAAAGAAAGAAAGAAAGAAAGGAGAAAGAAGGAAAGAAAGAAAGAAAAAGAAAGAGAGAGTGAAGGAGATCAAGAAAAAGAAAAAAGGGGAGGAGGGAGGGAGGAAGGAAGGGAGGGAGGGAGGGAGGGAGGAAGGAAGGAAGGAGGGAAGGAAGGAAGAGGGACAGAGGGAAAATACATTCATGTGTTTAGAAGGCAAAGTGGAATATAACAAATTCTGACCTGTAATTCTGGATTAGAAAAAGGAAATTCTTCAAAATTCTACTAAGAGGGCTAAAGAAGGGATCTTGACATAGTTGGGTAGGGTTACTCTGTGCAATTAGAAGGAAACTGAGAAATCCCAATTTGGCCAGGGTAAACAGAGTATGTGTAGTTATCTTAAACTTTCTTTTTTATCTACAGTTACTCTTGGTACGTGTAATATAAAAATGCATGAGAAGCGGAAGTTAACAATGCATGTGGTTAATCAGAAGGGCATGGAATACTAGGAAATGACCTATCTTCCTAGATGTATTACCTGCAAAAAATGCAAAATGAGTACTGAAACTGTAAAGAAAGAATTCAGGAACTCTTAACCTAATTTAGAGTACCCAAAGTACAATGAAATATACTTTATTCCATGCATTTCCATTATAATTTTATTAAATTGATTTTTTAAATAGTCATAAGAGAACTCATGGTTCAGCTATACTCTCAGAATCTCCAATCTGATTTGTGCTGTTATCTGATAGCCAATATCCAAAGTATCAGAAGTGTATGTATGGTATTAGCTTTTAAAAATAATTTTATGATGATAAAATTAAGCTACATCATCAGAAGCATCATCATTATTATTGTTCAGGGTAACAGGGAACTGAACCTAGGGCAATCCCACTAAGCTGCCTCCTCAGCCCAGCGCTCTTTTATTTTTTATTATTTTGAGACATGGTCTTGCTAAGTTGCCCAAGCAGAACTTAAATCTGCAATTCTCCTGCCTCAGTCTTCCACAGTGCTAGGATTACAGGTATATATACCACAGCACTCAGCAACATCATAAATAATTTACAGATACACAAAAGATTTAAAATAAAATAATTATATTTTATAAAAATTAAGATCACACATACATCTTAAACAAAAAAGTTTTTTAAACTTTAGGTTTTCCCACAACATAAATATTCTTTTTAATGGTGAAAAAATGATCAGATAAGAGAAAGAAACTTATACCATAATTCATTAACCATTCCCTTATGCCTAAGTATCTATGTTGGTTCTAAATATTTTTCATTATTATAATGAGCACCATGAAGAATATCATTATACCAAAAATGTACTAATTCCTGAATATTCCTCTGGAAAGAGTCCTACAGGTGCTGCTTCTTGAGAAACAGTATTCTCATGTTTAATGTCTTTGATTCATATTGGTATTCTCCAGAAAAGTTATTCCCCTTTAATTTTCTTATACAAAGGTATGAGAGTACTATTAACTTTCCATGTGCTTGTTGCATGTTCCAAACTAGAGTTATACATTTCTTGCAAATACTTTTTTTATATTTTCCACTATCACCTTAGGCTATAACCACAGCAGCAATCTGGGGATGACGACTCTCTTAGAGATTATCTTCATCATTGTTGCTGCACCATAATAAATGGGATAATGATAACTAGTTATCTCTTAAGATAAATGAATGAAAGTATAACATCCAACTCTTTAAAAATTTCCTCTGTGCTCAAAATTCAGACTTTGTACTTGATGGGCCTCTAATGTGCTTGCTCAGCAGATCACGCTTTAATCATATCAATAACAAAGCCTGTATGTCATCTATAGTTGAAAGGATGAGGATATATATCCACACTGCATATTATCCTAATTAGTTCTTTTTATCTTACAGAAGTGTTGTTTGCGAGAGTTAAATAAAATAAAGGGAAGATAAAAGATTCCTAAACAAAATATAAACTCTTCTAGTTTGAGATACTAGGGAGAAAAAAGAAGCAGATTTAACATTTGTCCAAAAAAAGAAAAACTAAATGTAATTACACCTACAGAGTTCCTAAGAGTATTGAAGTCTATTGATAGTTACCAAATTGTGTAAAAAGGAACATCTAAAGACACACTGAATGAGAAATTCCAATCCCCTCTACTGAAATTGCAACTTTTATGAATATTCACATAATTCTAAAGGAGAAAAAACGTTTAGTCAAACACTACAACTGATGGCACTTTTTTAAAAAGTGAAATACTGTACTAACAAATGTGCATGTGCAATATAAAGTCTCAAGTATTTGTGAAATGTATAACAGGGTCCATAACAGGTACTTCACATCAACAACAGCACTGAAAGTCTAATGTTGCAAAAGTCTTACAAAACCTATTTTGGCAAGTTACTATATCCAGCTTTACTCAGCACATTTTCATAGATGCAAATAAGCTCTGTACTAACTTTACGTAGGATAAGTTTATGATATTTTTTCCTAATAGAAGTGTATCTTCTCAGAGTTAACAGGCATTCATCGTTTAGATTACTGAATCTATTCATATTTTGTTTCCTTCTACAATCAGCTCTAGTAATGTATATTCAAATCAAAAGTAGGATATGTCTGCATTACCTGTGCTAAGTAGGTTAGGTCTGTACAGTAAAGGGATCTTGGTTACTGACATGTCATTCAAGATCAAAGGCTACTAGAAAAAAAGAAGGTAGCAGAGCAAAGCAATTAACTTTAAAGAATATTATTTTTGACAATATGATAAATCTAAATGATTTTATATATTATAGTTAATATACAATGCTAAAAAGAGCAAACAATGTTTCTAAAACATTTTCATTAATTTATATTTTTAAAAGATCCTTCTTACAGTATTCAGTACTTGGTCATTCTTCCCCTATACAGTGTACCTGTCCTAACTCTGGTTTCTTTTTAATGAAAAAATGGAAAGTCAGCAAAACAAAATGCCACCATTAAATCATTTTGCAACATTTTGTGTCAAAAATGTAACGGGAAATGAACACATCAAGGAAAAGGTTACTGTTCTTCCAGAACATATTTTCACTTGGTTCATAGCTCATCCTTCTACATAACTGTGCAGGCACTACTGATGGTTCTCTCTCTCAGTTTAATGTGGCATTTGAAGGATTATGGCATTTTCCGGAAGCCACAGTGCAGTGATTTTAGTGGTTATCTGGGATACTGTGATTTAGAATAACTATTCTGTTTACGTGTAATGGTAAAAGCCAGCTACCAAGACATCTCAAAATATCAACTTAATTCCTGATTATGTATTTTCTTAATAAAACACGAGGTCACTGTTGAAAGAGAGAAAAGAAATAAAAGAAACTCCTTTTGAAAGAGAGTCTGCTGTACGTACAGGAATACTATAGCTAGCTTTAAATACTATTAAGTATATTATAATAAAGAGTTAATTCAGAAATTGATAACCTTAACTTCAGTTTAGGATAAGTATAATTATTTCTTGAATCTCTTTCACCCTTAAGAATAAAAATGAAAAATAAAACTGAAAAGAAAACTTACACTATAATATATATAAAACAGTAGTGATGTAAAGCAAATATGAGGAATGTGACACCTAGATAACATGTTAGGTTTATCTATAATTTCTTTTCAAGCTCAATTTATTGTTTTATAGAAAGATAAACTTTCAAATTAGAATAAGACACCTACCAAAAGCCATTGCTCACAAACTTAAGTCTCAATTAGTAATAAATGAAAACTGACTGCCTTATAATTAACTCACATATATTTTAGAGACCTTGGCCTATAAAATGTGTAACTAAAATCCAAATTAGAAAAAATATTATGGATTAATAATAAAAGTAGCACTGAGAGGTTTAATCTAAAAATTATTCATAATTCCTTATACAAAGATAATTTTGTTTCCAAATTTCTTTATCTCTGAATCCCTATAGCACTGTGACATCATAAAATGTGAAAATTAAAGGGAATTTTCAAATCAATCTAATGTATTACTCATTTTATAAATCAGCTATCAAGTTCCCAGAGAGGTTATCTACATTCCTCAGAATTACACAGACTTCCTGCAGAGCTTTACCAAAAATTTCAACCTCAAATTCACTGACTGATAGCAGTACTGGGGGTTCAGACCCCAGGCCTGTACCTAACATACATGCCAGGCTAGCGCTCACACTGAACACTCCCAGCCCCTGACCTCTAGAACTTAACCTTACTCCTTGTCCACATTTCCTAGTTATTACGTTTTCAAGTGAGGCTCATTTTTTTTCACTAGTAAGATAAACACTAAATACTACTGCTGGCCAAAAAGAAGGAATTGGGTAGGGGGAGGGAGACTGTCCCTTAATAAGCAAGAAAATGCTCATCCTACTTTTACAACCTCTCCATAGGTATTGACAATATTAAAAGCAAAATTAATGTTGCACTAATGACATACACCTCATCTAGCGAATGAGTGGATAAGGCGAAATGTGGGGAAAATTAGGTCTGATAGCTTCTATTTTCAACCTTTAATGAGAAAACAGAAAAGTAAAAGCATTTCTGTTCAAATATTACGTTAACTACAATGGATCCCCTACATACAGGGATTTTAATACCTGAACCTTAGATTAGGTAATTGTGAGATTATATCTTCACGAAATTTAAAGTGTAAGTTTCATGTATGCTGAAGTGAATCAGCTTAGTGGTTCAACTGAAGGACAAATTGACATTTATGAAGAATCTGAAATATGTGATGTTCTTATTTAATAAGTTTACTAAATTTCAAAGGATTACAATTCTTTGTCTACTGTCTTGCATTGTTCCATTTATTTTAATAAAATATACCACCTCTCCAATTATAACAAACCCTTCTATCACAGTATATCAACAGGCTAAGTATATGTGAGGTACACCTGTTCTACAAATTTCAGTCACAAATTGCAAGTACTGTATAGTATATATAATGTAGCTTTTTTGTAAAACTTGTCATTGATTTAAATACCTTTCTAATGTTTCACATCATTATGCCTGTATATTGTGCAGTTTCTTCAATCTACAATTAGAGTAATGATACGTTCTTCTTCTTGACAAAAGGACTACAGATGTATTCAGTAAATAGATGATCACAATTAAAACTGCTGATCAAAATAAAAGTGTATATGGCATCACAGCTTTTCCCCAACAGCAACTTTAATAAATATATGACATTACATGTATACATGATATGCTAATATGTACATGTGCCATTTTAGTATGTACATATACATCATAAATACAATCTAACTATACTCATATACCACTGAAATGTTAATGTAATTTAAAATTATCTTGAATAGGTATAATCTTGCCCCCTAAAAAAAAATCCAAGAGATAATCATCTACAAACAGTGCAATTCCATTTCTAGTGCTATGATCTTTACTCAATATAAAAAATAAATAATAATTCAATAACATCTAAAGTTTAATAAAGAATGAACAGAAGATACAGTATTAAAGGATAAATCTGTTTGGTATCATGGAAAACCAAAAAGAATAAAGATTATAGCACTAAAGACTCAAAGAGCATCAAATATAGTCTAAAAAGATACCAGATTTTAAAAAGTACTCAGATATGATCCAGAAAGCAAATCATCACTTAGACTATAACAAATATACTTACCAAAGTCAAGGCTTAACCAACCAGGGAAGTGAAATATAAATTATGCACCATGAAATAGAATGCAGAGCTAAAATGCCTAAATTTAAGTCCAATTCATTACTTCAGCAATTTACACCTTAGTCTCCTTACTAAGTGGTAATAACAATAATAATACCTCTTTGGATAGCTACATGATTTAACATGTACACATAAGATACCTGATACATTATAAGCATTATGTGTTTTCTTAAGTTACTCCTGTTTGCACACATGAAGTTTTACCATTTCCCAAGCTCTTTCTTTACTTTATTTATTTATTTATTTATTTATTGGGGGGGGGGGGACCGGGGATCAAACTCAGGTCCTTGCACTTGCACAGCAGGCAACAAAACCACTGAGCTAAATCCCCGGCCCTCTTTAGTTTATATGTAATGTCTCATTTAATCCTCTAGATAACCTATGTAATAGGCACTACTGTTTAATGTTATTTTACAGGTAAAGAAATTAAACTGCAGTGAAAATGAAAGCAGAGTTCACAAGTAACAAACACAGGTTTCAAACCTGTGGTTATAAATCTTCATATTTAATCCTATATTATACAATATTGCTTCCCAAAATATTACAGATACTTCAAAAATAAATAAATTCCTGGAAAGACATAACTTAACAAAACTGACACAAATGAAAGAAAAAATCTTAATAGCTCTGTATTCTTTTAAAACTGATTTTATTATTGAAAGGTTTCCCATAAAACTCGAAGTACAAATGGTTTCATTGGAGAATTCAATAAAAAAAATTTTTTTAAGAAATAACATTTTAAAGAAAATTTTTAAAGACTAAAAACATGTTCCAGCTCCTTCCAGAAGGCCAGTATTACCTAGTAATCCCTGGTGAAGACTGTTCAGAAAAAAAAATTAACAGACCAATACTTTCACAAAGATGTAAAACCCTTATCAAAATACTAGGAAAGAAAACCCAGATATATAAAAGAGACAGCAGATCATAACCAGGAGAAGTTTATCCCAGAATTGCAGTGTTGATTCTACTCCCGGGGCCTTCCTGGGAGAGGATAGGATGAGGGGGAGACCAAGCTGGCTTGAAACACTGCACAGGCCTCTGGGACTCCTCCCCCTAAATCACTTTTGCCCACTTTGACTCAGTAATTTTCTACCTTCTAGTCCGTAACCTCTTTCCCTTCCTCAGCCCCTGGGTCCTTAAAACAGGAGACTATTGTTCAGAGACCCCCTCAGCAGGGAGGATGAATCAATTTTTTTCCTTTGCATACTTAACACTTGTGCCTGTGAGTATGTGAGACAGGCTACCTCTCCAGGGTCTACACTGATCCACCTGTCTCCTACCCAGTGTTGTTCAGATAGAGTGGGCAGGAGTGAGTAGCATTTAGGAGCCAGCAACCTTCATTGTTTGGCCTTCTGTTTATATCACTGTAATACACTGGAATAATAAAAGAAAGATTTGTCTTCTTTCTATAATTAATCACCTTGCAGGTCTTGACTCCAGCATAAACAGTAAGAAAATATTAAAAACCTAGGCAGTTACCTCGAAAAACATTAATACTTAGGAATACATGTAATAAAAAGGTATGTTAAAACAGGAATGATTAAAAACTAAACAATCACAGAGGCCAGGGATGTAGCTCAGTGGCACCATGCCTGCCTTGCAAATGCAGGGTCCTGAGTTCGATCCCCGGGACCAGAAAGAAAAAATAAATAAATTTTAAAAAATAAACAATCACAAAAGCATGAATGAATAAAAACGAAGTAATATTAAGATATCTGAATAAAATTCATGGAGTAGAAGACTAAATATTGTTAACATTTTTATACTCCCTAAACTCACTCTGTAATTGAATACAAAGCCTACTATAATCCTCTAATCCCAATATGCTCTATGTTTGCTTGTGTTCTTTTAAAAAACTTGTGCTAAAAGATACATATAACATAAAATTTATCACTCTGTTTTTAGTGCATATGAGACAAAAACTTCTCAGTTTTGAATGAAGTCCAACTTATTTTTGTTGTTGTTGCCTGTGCATTTGGTACCATATTCAGGTCCACTCACTTGTTTCTTTCCTTTCTTCCTAATGAAAATAAGCTATTTCTAACATCTATAAGAAAATGCATAGGATCAGGAATATCAAAATAGCTTACTATAAAGCCTCAGGAATCAGGATACTACCATAGGAAAAACTACACAGCTCAAGAGAACAGAATACAAAGTTCTGAAACAGATTCACACTGTAAAAGTCAAATTATATTTAATAGTGATGACACTGTAATTTAATGTGGAATAGCAATTATTTTCAACAAATGTCACTGGAAAACTGGAAATAGATAATAAAATTTTAACTCTGAGACCAAATACAAAATTTCAGGTAGCTCACATATCTCAAAACAAAAGCTAAAACTATGAAGCTACTAGAAGAAAACAAAAGAGATAATCTTTGTGATTTGATAGATAGAAAACAAAAGCAATTACTCTGGGAAAAAAGTTACCACACTAGACTTCAAGATTAGTAATTTCTGTTCTTCAAATGACAACATAAGAAAATAAAGCTGCATGTGGTGGCACATGCCTGTAATCCCAGCACTCCAAGAGGCTGAGGGAGGAGGACTGCCGCAAGTTTGAGGCCAACCTGGACTACATAGTGAGTTCAAGGCCAGCCAGAACTACACAGCAAGACCCTGTCTCATGAAAAATAAATAAATACATAGATAGATAGACAGAAAGAGGACAGACAAGCTACAGATAAGGAAAATATGTTTTAAAACATACACAGGTTGAGCGTCCCTAAACTGAAAATCGGAAATCAAAATGCTTCAAACCTGAAAAAAAATCAAAAATTTGAAAAGCTTCTGAGTCCTAGCATTTCAGACAAGGTAGATACTCAACCTACATCTGAAGAAGGGTATATATCCAGAGTCTATTAAAAACTTCTAAAGCTCAGTACTAAACGATCTATTTTTTTAAATGGGCAAAAGAATGAGTTCATAAAGGAAGACATAAAGTGAGCATATGAAAATGTGTTCAGCATTCATTGCTTGTCACGGTAATGTAAATTAACACCACAGTGAGATTCTCTTATCTACCAACTAAAACAAAATAATAGATAAAAATTCCATGTATATAAAACATTACAAGAAAAAAACTAATGTACAATTAAAAAAAAGTGGTTGCCTCTGCTATATTTGGAAATGATTAAAATATTCTTGATAGGAATAAGTGCTATGACAGTACCTACTTTTGTCAAAATTTACCAATTTAACTTAGCATTTATGTATTTCATTGTATGTAATTACTAAAAAACACATACACAAGCCAATCAATAACTGAACTAAGCACACTTACTCTTTGCAGTGACGTGGGTTGGCAATTCTAAAACTACTTTCTATATTTTAAGTTTAAGCAAATAGGTAAATATACTGCCCTGAAACTTAAAAGTTAGAGAACCAGACAATTCACAAGTAAATATTAGTGAATGGAAGTAATATTTCCATGAAACTATGCTTTTTTTGTCATTTCATCATCTAAGAACTTAAAACTACAAGGAAACTGAACTGTTTCTTGGTTTTTTAATTTTTCAACTTAGTTTATATTGTATGGATTGCAAAACTCTGCAAAACAAGGCACATATGATGAAGCTTCTATATAGGTTTAGCCAAATTTTTTTTTTTTTTGCTTAATTTTTTGTTGTTTAGGTCTAGATTAATGGGACTGTAGTTTATCAAAAATATTTATTTTAGGGCTGGGGATTTAGCTCAGTGGTTCCACTGCCTGCCTCACAAGCGCAAAGTCCTGAGTTCAATCCCTGGTACAAAAATATTTATTTATTTATTTATTTATTTATTTATTTATTTATTTATTTAAGAGCTATGCCAGCAAGTATGATGTACTATAAAGGGCTCTTATCTATATTTGCTGGTTTTTTCCTATTCTCTGAGTTTAAAAGAGAAAGAAAAATACTGTTGTTAATCTCTGTTCAGGCTGATTGCTCTATATATCCTACGATTTTTACATTAAATACTGGCATTCTTAGTTTTACTTTTGTTATTAAGCTGATTCACTAAAAAGTGCAGCTTTTTTCATAGAAGCTAGAAAAACTAAACAGGTTTTCAAATCAATAGTAAGTTTTCCAAATTAAAGGATACCCCATAAGGTAAGTCCTTTTATCTAAGTTGTTAAAAATCTTAAAAACCAACTATGTACAGAACAGAAATTAGTAAATATTTTCTCAAAATAGAAACATGTTATATTAAACACTCCATAATTTAGCAGAAATGGATGCTTCTAATTTTACTGAATTTTAATTTAAGTATTAGATAATGATACTGTTTGGTAAAAAGATCAGAATTTCCTTGCAAAACAATTGCTCCTAAAGCAGGTATCAAAAAACATAAAGTAGGGCTGGGGATTTAACTTAGTGGTTTCGCCGCCTGCTGCGCAAGCGCAAGGACCCGAGTTAAATCCCTGGTACCAAAAATAAATAAATAAATAAAATAAAGTAAATGTAAAAAGAAAAATCAAGTATCAAACACATAAGAAAGTTTCAAAAGAGTCATGGTTAGATTTCTTTGTTTAAATTTGCAAATAATTTTTAATGATTCATCATCATTTTGGATTTGGAATGTTAACACTTCCCTTTTGATGGGAAGAAAGTCAGACAGCAAAATTTTTAGGGTATGAATTACAGACTATCTGTATGCCTTCAGAGACATCTTACTACGGTATTTCATCTTGGCCTTGTGGGAATATTAAACCTAAGAAATTAGAAGATTAAATATCTTGCAAAAGATTCGTCAATTCAACTTGAGGTGAAATGTGTGAATCGCCACTTTGTAGGGGTTAGTGTTTAAGGGAAAGAACACAGATGAAGTAGGAAGGCATGACTGTGCTTTCAAGATACTTTCAAGGAGAAAAGCCAAATTAAGCCTCTATTAGAAATAATAGTAGCCAAAAATGAGGAAAGGGGCAAATCACAAAGGTTGGAAGTGTGACATGTAGGGATATGCAATACACTTGTACCATATTCAAAATCTGAGCTTTTGAAACAATGCTTTAAAAAATAATTCCACAATACTAATTATGACTTAGGAATACAAGACAAAAACAAAACAAACTTAAACCCATCTTGAAAACTGTTGTAGAGGAACAGAAGTTTATCCAAAAATATCCTTGTGCAAAAAAACCATATTTTTCATGTACATGAATTTATTAGCAGACAGAAGCCATTTAAAGATCCATATTTGTTTTTTGTTTTAATTTACCAGTATCCAAATAATATATATTTGTATCATCACTATATAATCATATGATAATACTAAATGAATATGCAAACTTTATCACTATTAGGAGAAATTACTATCTGATTAGCTGTACAAGACTCAAGTTTATCATCAAATTAAATGTTTGTTTTAAGAATTCGATCAAATGCAATGCTAACTTCTTAAAAGAGAAAAATCTCGGTTCCATTCTAAAAGTAATTTGAATAACCCATTTTCAGTGGTCTGAAGTTCTACAAACATAGTAACTAAATCATAACCAATTTTCGCTTTCCTCTCAGCCCTAACAAGTCTCAGACAGAAAATCCTTTTGATCCCAGTTAATTTATAAGCCTTCATATTAGTTATAATTAAAAAGTTGATTAAAAATTTAAAAATCAGAAAATCAGAGACTAGTATGTGAAATAAAAATCTAACATATATTTATATATAAAATACACGTATATTTATATATAAATTCTTGCTGGCATTCCTAATAATTTATAAAATTTAGTTTAAGGGGAAACATTCAGAAGCCAGAAGTTTAAAAGGTAAAATAAATAAAAGTGCTAACAATATTGTTTCAAGACCCAACTGACAACCTAACTTTGTAACCAAAATAATTCAATGCTTATATAATCTCCCATATACTCAAATAAGGAGACTCTAGAAAGCATTTAAAAATGTGGAATTAGCTGTAAAAGTGAAATAGCTTCACATATCATTTTGTGCCTTCCATGCTTCTGTATAATGACTATAATACAAAATAACTACGCAAGAAACTCATGGATTCTAGGTTTGGTTTTAGGAACACTATTTTCTCTCCCCTACTTCTCATGAAGTAATAAAAACATTACATTGAATGTACACAGTTAAGATAAAATTTGAGGTTTAAATCTTTAATCTTATTTCTAATTTAATAGCTTAATAAAAATTTATGGACAAGAAAAGCCTATTTATTTCTAAATCTGTCTTTTGAAAATCAAATATGTTCAATGACAGGAAGAAATAATTTCATTTCTACTTTTGCATAGATGCATCAACCTATCTCAAATCTGTGGTTCTTAATACACAGAAGATTAAAATCTATGTATTTTAGGGACACAAAAGTGACCTCCATTATTAAGTCTTTTAAACATCTTCATCAAATACCTTTTATAGTTAATGACTCATTTGCTCTCGCATAAGTTTTTATTAATCCATCAAAAGAATAATTTGTCACTATTCAAGTGGAGTTTACCTATTAAGTATTTGTCATTTATTTATCAAGCATTTAATGGGTATTAAATGTGGAAAGAAATACAGTACCACAAATATGACCCATAAATATATCCAAAAAAAAATCCCTCTCAAAACAGATAAATGTCTACATAGATCTCAAAATTCCAAGTTGAATTTTCAATTTGGCCTTTAACATTTAAGTCACATATTTAATTCCATAAAGGATTGTGTTTTTAAAAAGAAAATGCTCACATAATTTTTTACTAAATTTCAAAAGCAGGTGGGCAAAAGGGAAGCATTATTAAAAAATAATTACCATATGATACTATAAACCAGCTTTATCTTTCTCTTTATGACCTTGATAATTTTCATATAACCCACATCTAATGGAAATAGTTTAATCATTTTAGATTAAGTCATACAACAACTTTACGCCCTTATATTCTAGAGATAATTATATACAAAATCAGGATTATGTACAATTTCCGAGGGAATAAAAATCAGTTTTATGGGTCATATTTACCAATTATGACCTTCAGCTCAACATACACATATCTGTATATGTATACTGTGTATTATTAAATGATACTATTGTCTTAATATTTTATATAGAAAGGCTTTTACCATCAGCTATTATTCACCAAATATGTAATGAAACAAAGTATGATTCTGATCATACTTTTTATATGTAAGAGGAAAACTTGAGGCAAAAAATGCTAAATTATTTGCCAAAGCCCTAAAAAACACAGGCACAGCATATCTACACTAATAACCATTTACTGATAAACAGCATGCAATTTCCCAATGATATAAAAATTATACACTTAAATTCACATATAAACATGTATAAGTAAGTGAAAAAGCAAGAAAAATATTTAAGAAGGAATTTTCTGTACAGCCTGAATTACATAGAGAAGTGTGGTTTCAAACTCAAAGCTACTAAAGAGCTATTTCTAGTGAGTTACAGATATCAGTTCAAGGAAACTTGAGAAAATACACACACCATATTCAAGAAAAGATCATTATGACCCAAGAAGTCCATTTCATAGAATCTAATACACTTATATAATGAGTATGATGTATCTCTGACCACCCATTGACATATATCATTATAGAAAGTTAGGCCTTGTTTAAAGTATCTTAAAGTTATAAAATATATGTACAGTTAAGATACATTATAATTATAAAAATTCCACTTTAAATCAATTAAAATGCTTAAACTGAATATATATATACACACATATATTTGTGTGTGTGTATATATATATATATATATGTATCTTTTTAAGAAAGATCATATTACAACCATAAAACCTTTTATGGTATTGCTTTATATCCAGCTAAACTTGTACTCAAGGGCCGGGGATTTAGCTCAGTGGTGCCGCTGCCTGCCTCGCAAGCACAAGGTCCCAAGTTCAGTCCCCAGAACCAAAAAAAAAACAACAAAAATGTGTACTCAAAAATATTAATTAAAACATTTACTTTCCTCTTCATTACCTCTTCAAAATCTTGGCAGAAAATTGATGATGTTAACTGCTTAACAAGGCAAAAATCAAGGAAGGAAGGAAACTTTGTATATCATCAATTCTAAAGTAATAAACCATCATTTCCTTCCAGAAGATTTTCACAAAATTCCAGATACCGGCATGTTATATTAATGCAATCTTATAGTAGCAACTAATGAAATAAACAAAAGGCTAATATTACTCAAAAAATATTATCAAGGTTAGAACATAGTAGCTACTTCTTTTCAATACAACTAAAATATGAGATTAGCTGGAAATGCCCTCATATAAATTTTTAAAATAAAAGTATTATTCATTTTCCTAAGTTATGTCAAATACACCCTCAAAAACCTATTAAAATGTTTATATCCTCCTACAGGGAAAAGCCCTGAATCATCCAGTATTTCTTAAAAAATAATGTTTCAAGCAATTAAAAAGTTCACCGGATCTCTAAGTTTTTAACTACCGTTTCAAATTAATCATACTCCTCAACCTCGTCCCCAACCCCAGTGGCATTATCCTGAATTAAATATTTATTACATGACTTATTTTTTTATTTACATTTGCAGTTTTATGTACTCCGTTATATTATGCTTATGCTTGTGATTTCATTTTCACACACTTAAAAAAAATTATATTGTGATTAGAATTATTCATGTGCATCTGTCTTGAGAACTTGGAACAATACTACCCTAAATTTAACTTAATCTATAGGGTAGCTCCCACAGTATTCTACATTAATTATGTTAAAAAGACATTACCCAGAAATTTTAAAACTTCTGAATTTTGTTGAAGCACTTTGATTTTTTGTTTGTTTGGTTTTGTGGTTTATTTTTTTTTTTTTGCTGTATTTTTAATTTTCTTCCTAAATCAATAATAGTATTTTTAAAACCTAATAAATTTAAAATTGCATGCCTTTATTAAATGAAGAAAAACAAATTTTTTGTTTTGCAGTATTGGGGGCTGAACCCATGGCCTTCACCTTCTGACTGAGCTACACTCCCAGCCATTTATATTTTGAGATAAGGCCTCACTAAATTACCCAGGCTGAGATAGAAATCAGAATGGACCTCCCAGAATGCTGCTGGAATTATAGGCTTATACCACTGTGCCCAGCTAAAAATCATATATTCTTAATGACTGAAATAAATGACATTATTTAAAAACATTTATAATCATATAACACAAAAGTATTTTATCAACGTAAATTTACTGTTTTAAATGTTTAATTTTTGTGTCCTCAGTTACTTTAATAGGACTTTACCAAAAGATAATTTTGGAATGACTAAACTATAAGCACCTTTGCCACTGTCCTTTGAAAAGACTGATGGCTCTTTCAAATGAGGTCTGATGATAACCACTCACTTCCCATCTCACCCAGCACTTGGCATGATCTCTTCATTTCAGCAAAGGAGTTGAAACTCCCTGGGCTCTCAAGAATATCTACTATGCAACAGCAGCTGAGATTCCTCATTAGCGTTATATTTAATTTTTTTTTTTAAAAGTACCAAAACAAAACAAAGAAACAAAGAAGAAAACAAAACAACAACAAAATCTATCTAGGCCATCTTTTCACCTTTCTTTATTTCATAAGAGAGAAGCATTTAACACATTCATTTGATAAGCAATAAGAAAGTGCTATAGAAGCTCCTGCCAATAAAATCTGCCTTATCAATGCTGATAAACTTCAACTTTTATAATAAACTAACAGAGCTTAGCAATTATGGTTTTATGAGATAAAACAATAATCTTAGCACAAAATTTTTAAATGAAATTATTTTTGTGGCCTCTATATACAAAGCATTGTCAACTTCTCTTGTCAAGAGAAAATTCTATTGTGCTCAAAATCCAGATTATCATTCTTATTCACATCTAAATCCAGAGTATGTGTCAGGTTAATAAATGAGTAATATCTGTTTCCAAAGTATTGTTACCACTAAATAAGATTTATGAAGGAGCCTATCCTGTATTTTTTTTTTTCATTTTATCTGTGATGAGAAAAGAACGAACAAGGGACTTGAATCCCCTGAAGACAAAGTCTCAGCATCCAACTAACCTGACAAGATTTTCATTGTCTCCAGTTCCTTTGCATGTTGCACATTCAGTTCTTAAATCTTCAGCCTTGGGCTTCTTTTGTAACACAGACTGTCTTTGTCTTCTTTCTCTAGGAACTCTTTCCTGCCATGTAAGGGAGAATAAAATAAAATGAAATTAGAATCTGAGGGAAAAAAATAATTTAAGCAAAAAAATTTGTCAAAGTTTAGACTGTAAAAAGTGCTTAACTTATTCCAACCTCATGTTTTTCTTCCTCAGGAATGAAACTTCGTTTCCGTCCTCTGGTTCTCTAAAAGAAAAGAAAATCCACAAAAATATCTAATGTGTAAATAATAATAAAAATAAATGTTACTACTTAAGTTACACTTGGAAAATTATTATTTCTAATTTGTTACACCACGCCATTGCATTTTGTTACAAACTGTGTTATACACAAGAAAAGCATAACAAAATAAACTTTAAAGTGTTTTACTTTTAAATGCATATTTGATAAGAGTAAATTATCCCTACTTAAGATACTTAAGATTTTTTTCAATATTTCATATTTACCACATAATCATGATTTACTCAGTGCATTTAAATTTTCATGACTTATCTCATGACTTAAACAGCTAAAACACTAATAAACTGAGTCTATAACATCTACTGTTTGCTCACACCTGTGAATGTACTTGCTTTTGCAATGTAAAGAAACAATTCTTTCATGAAAAAAAAAAAGAAACAAGTCTTAAGTAACCATTAAAAGGAGGAGGAAACAAACTCACAAGTCCTCAAATCCTAGTTAAACTGCTGAAAAGAATTCAGTTACAATTTTACATCTCATATTTTCGAACATATTTGCCATTTGAAAAAAGGCATCCAAAATCTTCAACAATAGTGTTTAGTACAATAGCGCTTGCAGCAAATACATGTAAAACCTCCACCCACACAGTAGAGCCTCTGTAGATTTGTGATCTCCAAATGCAGACCACTGTTCTTCAGAGACTGGAAGAGACACCCTCAGAAGTTACTCTGACAGCTGAGATTTTAAAACACTCATACCCAAGTTACATTAGGTATCAAAAAATTCCAAATAGGATTATTTTCTAAAATATTTTCTTAAATTGCTATAATTTCAACTCTTCACAAAATAAATTCCATTGTTATTTAATAACATGACTAATCTCAAACTATTTAATCTGCCCCCTGGATAAAAACAAGTCAATTAAAGTCATTCTAAAAAAATAAACTTATAGGCTATGTACACATTTACAACTGTATTACCAATCAGCCTGTTTCAATTACGTTATGGAGTTAATTAGGAAGAAAATAAATAGGACTATATCCAGAAAAGATCTTTAAATGCAGGCTCTACACCTAATATCCTCACTCTCAGTAAGCCTTGCTTCTAATCAACTATGGCTCATAAGCACTGGCATCTGCTAAGCACCTGTTGGAAACTCAGAATCTCAAGCTTACTCCAATAAATTAAATTAGAATCCGCCTTTTAACAAGAATCCCAAGTAAGTCATATACACATTAAAAACACCATTGCAGAAGAGTCCTTAATATCAACAACATTTATGCAAGTTCTAACTGAATCTTTATTCTATATTCTTCTCTTTCCTTTCTGTGATGCTCTCGTTATTCAATGCTTCAATTTCTGTCCCAGAAAAAAATTCATCTCAAAATTGGTAAGGACCATGTTCCATTCATTTTTCTATAACCAATTAAATTTAATCATATTTTATAAAGGCTCAAGAATTTTGTTTTAATAAAGTAAATTATACTGAAACTAATAAATGATTATACTATATAATACAAATGTTAAAAGATCTGACAAAAAGTTTTGATTATTTTTCCCTTTTCTGATGATTATCCACTTCCATAGAACTATTCTATAAGGTTTTAGAATAGTAAACTATACTATGAGGAAAAGATTAAAATGACTCATTTTAGTTCAATTTATTTCTAAACAGAATCTCTTGTTCAAAAGGCCTTCACACATTTCCACATTCTCTTAATTTAATCTATCTTTTAGGTAATGAAGTATCATCTAGTTTTGAATTGATTTTTCAAGTATTTATTTTAATGTTCCAAGTTCATATTTTCAATTCTTTTAATTACAAACAGAGCATCCCTTATCCAAAATGGTTGCAACCAGCAGTTTTTCAGATTTAAGTTTTAAGATTTCAGAATATCTGCATAGACTTTACCAGCTGAACATTTTTTATCTCAATTTAAAATATGCTGCAATCTGAAATGCTCCAAAATCTGAGGCTGCGTACTGATACTCAGAAAATTTCAGATTTCGAGGCACTTCTGATTTTTCTACTTGAGATCTTCAGCCTGTACTCACTACTTTTGAAAATATATTAACTCTTTAATGTTTAATATGATTCCATCAACTGGAACTCTACTTTTGTATGATGGGGCATAATGCCAATTGACATAGTTACATTTCCCTTTATATTCATAAACTATGTATATACTATATATACTTCATTAAAATATGTATATACTTTATTGTAATATTATTTTTTAAATGAAAAACTATATTTTAGTTACTGAAAAGTTATTTTAAGTTAAATGGATGTATTACTAAATGGTGGTGCCTGATATATTCATATAACAATTTAACAGAAACAACATAATTTCCAAGTGGAAAAACAAGGTTGTTAGATGACAATGAATTATTATCATCTCAGAAAAGAACACAGAAAAATGACTTACTTATATCACCTAACTGATAAGTGACAAAGGTAAACCTCAAATCCAAGTATCTGAATTCCAATTTAATTTTTTGCATGTTACATTAAAAATTAATAACTTATTCTCAGAGATTAGTAAAATGAGAAAGTAAATCTCTTACTTGATTACTTAAATAAACACAAACACTGTGATGCCCAGTGAAAATTTCTTACATTTCAAAACAAGTAAATTGAAGAATTATACCAGAGAAGAATCTCAAATTGGTACTGTGTTCTGCTTAATTTAGTAGCCCAAACGGCACAGTGATTAACATGATCCATTACCAAAGTAATACACAGCATATTTCCTTAGCATTTATGAAATTATTTTTAAAAAAGGATTTAAAATACCAAGTCTTCACAGCAAGAGAATGTTGACAACTATAGGTTTTTTCATAAAGTGGCAGCAACTATAAGTACAAAAGTTCTTAAGATAACAATAAAGTATTTTAGACATCATGTACCTGAATAAACCATAAAATTTAAGAGAAGCTTGTAAGAGGGAGAAATGATGCAAAAAAGCAAAAAGAAAGGTAAAAATTTTTGGCTCATCTCACAGATTATAGCTAAAGAGCTTGCCCCATCTCAGATGTACAGTACTAGTAACGCGGTGATCATTTCATGATATATGTTGATGTTGACATAAACTACATTAGAAACAAAGCAGTTGGATAGCAAAATTTTACTTTAGGATATAATATAGATACACTATCTACAAGTTCCAAATAATCAATTAAGGGTTCATTTATAAATTGTGCTTTGATTTTGAAAGCAATTATTAAATTATTAAAAGTAATTATTAAATTATTAAAAGTATATGTGCACCCATGTTCACAGCAGCACAATTTGTAATAGCTAACACTTGGAAGCAGCCCAAATGCCCATCAACTGGAGACTGGATAAAGAAAATGTGGTTTTTTTATAAAATGGAGTACTAGTCAGCCATCAAAAATGAGAAATTAGAGACATTTATAGCTAAATGGATGCACATTGAGGCAATATTCTTAAGTGAAAAAAACAGGACACACATGTGTAAATACCAAATAGTTTCTCTGGTGTGAGAAACTGAAAGTGTAAATAAGGACTAAAAAGTATAATAGATAATGTGAAATAGGAAGCAAAGGGGCAAAGGGGAAGGGGAAGTGGAAGGGGTAGGGGAAAGGAAAGAAGGGAATGGAATATGAGAAAAATGAAAAAAATGGAACCAAAATCTTTGTAAATAGGGAGGGATGGAAGAGTTGAAGGGAGGGCAGGGGAAGGGGGAAAAATAAGAACCAAGATTGATTATGTAAAGGTGCAAATTTCCAATGATGAATGTCATTATATTGTATACCTAAAATGTACCAACAAAATAAAATTTAAAAAAATAAATAAATAAAAAATAAAAAGTAAATGAAAATATGAAAGTCACTCCAAATCATGACATATTCCAATTCTATCATTTTTTAACAATTTGTTTTACTCAGAGAACAATGATCTAAACTACTTAGATTACCTCACTCTTCATCTGTTTATGATATAATTACTTGAAAAGAGATGAAAAGAAACATCTACAGAACAGATTGAAATGGTATTAGGTTGAAATGGTAGAGACATGTATCTAAACTGAAAAAGAGTAAGTTATACCAGGTGGTTTTTCTTCCTTTCTGGGACATAAAATCCAACAGCCACAAGTCTACAGCGGAAGGGTTTATTTTGGCTCCGACTGTAGAGGTTTCAGTCACAGTCAACTGACTCCAAGGCTAGGCAGCAAGGCAGAAGGGCATGGCAGAGGAAAAGTGCTGTCTTGGCATGGTGGCAGGAAGCAGAGAGATGGGGTGGGGGGAGGCACAGCCTTTCAGGCCACAGCCCCACTGACCCATCCTCCAACTAGGCTTCACCTTCCAACAGTGCTTTTAGCTATGAACCCACCAGTGGATAAGCCACTGATGAGTGTCACATCCCCATGATTCAGTCACCTCCCAACAGGCCCACCTGTGAGTGCAGGAAGCTTTGGGGGCATATCCAGATATAAACCATAACATCAGGCATCATTTTAATAGTTTATTCATCTGAAACAATGAATTAAATACTTCAATTTTAATTAGTTTTTTGGAACTGTGTTATTTTAATTTATATTTAATACATAATAATTTTCCCAAGTAAGCATGATTTATTTAGCAAATGAGCTAAATTTAAAACTAAAAAATAAGGAATGCTTCATCATCTTTCATATCATTAAGCTGGGCTTCACATATTTGCTTATGAACTATTTTCTCTAAATATAACTTTTTTTGGTAACATATAAATAAGGACCACCTTTATATATCTTACATATTAAAAAACATGCTCAAATTCAATGTTAAACAGGAGAATTAAGTCAAACCTTCAAAACCGTCCAGCTAATAGTGTCAGATTTATGCTAAGAATAAATACAAGTAACTTTTTGGCAGGTGTTCAAAATGCTTCAACAGCAATTGTATCCATGTGTACATATGAATATATATATATATATAACATACAATTACTAAAAATAATTTCCAGTGATGAAATTATATTGAAGATAAATCACAGATTAAAATTCGTAATATATTAAAAGAAAATACTGTGTATTTTTTTGCACATAAAAACGAGGTGTGTACACAGTGCCATCTGTTTCTGTTGGCTATCAACAAACAACAGATGTAATGGTGATCACCAAAGTGAGTGTTTTCCCTTCTGGTCAATACGTTCTGGAGTATATTTTTATCTATTTTAATTTATGTAACAGGGTTATGAAGATATCTGAAGAATAAAAAGAAAATCATGGCTTAACTACTATAAATTATAATAACTATAGATCTAAATATAAAATATAAACATTACATTTTACATAAGTAGGTTTCCTATAAAACCCTTCTGGTTGATGATATATACAAAGCAAAATCCTGAAGCTTCATCTATTCTCATTCTCTTTACTTCATAGTCCCTGAAATGAATCAAAATAATGGCTTTCCAAGAGGTAAACTCAAAACAGGAGCTTTTAAGTTCTGAATAAGATTAATTAAGCTAGGTTGCCCAGGGTGAATCTCATCCTAGTTTTCTAGGATGTACAATTTGAGTGAGTCAAGGATGTTCTAGTTCACTACAGAGTTGTTCACCAGGGTTTCTTTAAGACTTTATGACAGATAGATGTTTTATATTCTGTTTAGTATATCAGAAGTCACCTTCAGTCTGGTAATAAGTATCTCTGGTATCTAAATCACCTATAAATAATTTGGCTTTCCCAGGACTATAAAAATTCAAATTAGTAGTATAAAGATAAGTAAAATAAGTCAATGAGACATGACATACAGTAAACTTGAGTCATTCCAATAGAACAGAATCCAAATGCTCCCACAGTTTTCATATATGTGTGTGTGTGTGCATGTGTATGTAGAAATTTAATATTTTTAGATTCTCAAGACTGTGGTCCTAAGATTATTAAATGGCTATTTTGCATATGTATAAAACAAGTTAGAACACAATTGTAACAAAAGTAGACACAAGACTATTTGGTTATTTCTCAAATAAAAACTACCCCATGGAACAGGCTTACTAGTAAGCTCATAGTGTTAAGACAGGAAACCAATTAAATGTGTGTAAGTCTCTTTCCAAAATAATGATCTGAAAAAAATGTGCAACCTGGAAAACTATGGTTTTCAGTCAAAGGTGCTAAAAAGTACTTTATTACCCTTATTTTTAAAAAGATGAAATATATAAAACATAACAAAAAATTTGTGTCCAGAACAATGACCTCAGAACTTCAAAGAAAACAGAAGATGATGCATGTGTTTAAGAGTATGGAAAAATAGGCCTCAGCAAGTCCTTTGGCACTTGTATAGAAGATGAAAAGTCACCAGATGACACAGAGTGTAAGAAATACAAAAAGAAAATCTGAAAGCTTTCAAGTTACATTAAAGTTATTAGAACACATGCCTAAAAGTACAAACATCAATGTTAAAGTAACTTCAAAAGGAACATGGATAAGCTAATTTATATTTTCTTCAAAAGTAAATTGCCTTGCCTAAAAGGAAAATTTTCCACATAAAAAATAATACAGAAAAAATGTCTAAGAAGGTAGTTAAACAGAAGTATCCCAGAAATTCTATAGTTTCACCATGAAATATGATTAATATACAAGAAGAATGGGACCAAATCCCTTGTGAACAGGACAGTTCCTGTCCATTTGAAGTTCAGCACCATGAGTCATCAATAAACTATTTATGATTGAAAAATTACTGTCATTAAAAAGCCAATATGAAATTCACTACTTAAAACAATTACATGTCACTTTGTAAAGGGAATTTTTCAAAAACAAAACATAGCACCTTGGAAACAGTCACCCTGCCCAACAAGTGGCCCACTTGTTAAAAAGAATCTCCTGAAATCACCTATATAATTTTTAGGAAGAAGACAAATGATTATAAGAGCGTAACTGCCATAAGGGGAAATAATAAAGGTTACCAGTAAACATGATTTTTAAAAATAAAAATAAAAACCCTGAAATCTAATTAGAAAGTATTGTCTCCAGATTCTTTGACTATTAATGTACTGAATTCTCTAATAAAGTCTTAGAGATTAAAAAAAAATACAATCATAAAATTCAGAAGGATACTTTTAATTCTAAAATGTGAAATGCTCACATTTCAAGAATGATTAAAAATCATATACACAAAAAAAAAATTTGGAGGAGGATACTTAGAATTAAACCCTGGGCCCCAAAGATGCTAGACAAATACTCCACCACTGAGCTACATACATCCTCAGTCCCAAAATATTTCCAAGCAAATAAACACATTAAAGTCATTTAAGTTTTAAAAACTCTTAAATTAGCCTACATGCAAAAGCCAATATACTAATGATAAAAATTTCCTTAGCACAAAAAATAATTTAAAGAGAAATGAGCTGGCTTTAAAAAGTATTCATATTTTATTTATCTTTAAAGAATTAAATGGTTAAGAAGTTGAAAGATGGCAAAGGCCAGCAGCAGCATATCATAGCCCATCCCAGACCTGGAATCAAGACTCCTGAAAAACAAGTTAGTGAACAGAAAAGGAAGAACTCTGGGAATTAAGAAACAGGTAAAAGGAAAACTAGAAATCATTAAAAAAAAAAAAAAATCATTAAAAATTATTAAATCATTAAAAAATCATTTTAAAAATCATTAAAATCATTAAAAAATCATTTAAAAAATCATTAATCATTAAAAAAAAAAAACCCAGGCAAACTGAAAACAGTGCAGAGAAAAGAATGAAGCAATCTAGAATACTAACCCTGGCTCCCAGGGTGGTTCAGGGTGGTTATCTGTCTCCATAGAAAAAGGTAAGGCTGAAGAGGTCTGCATGCCCAGGAGAAATAAAGGACCAAGCCAACAGCAGCACCAGCCCCAAGAAAAGCCCATAGTCATTGTGAACGGCAAATACAGTGTGGGGTTTTACTCTGAAAGTGACTTCTTCCATATGGCAGCCCAGAGTTGGAGAAGAAATCCACTGCAGCACTCACCATATTTGAGAATGATTAAACAGAAGTCATTTGGGGAAGGGATTAAGACTGCGCTACTAATGGAATCAGAAGAAACAGACCTACACCTTAGAGTTGTGGTGTCATCTTACAACAGTGACTGGTTGAAAGACTCTACACCATTGACTGACCCTGCTAAACAGTAAAGGGAGGGCAGGACTTGGCACACATACCAAAAAAAAGGAAGAAGAAGAAGAAGGAATGGCAACAAAATAGAAATACAGAAAAAATGTCTAAGATGCCTAGCAGTGATTGTCAGCAGTGATTTCAGCAGTGAAATGTCTAAAAATGCCTAGCAGTGATTCACTATCCTTTCCCCATATCTAGTGCATTCCAATACTACAGGCCCTAAAAACAAACCACTCACTCAAATCCAAATATAAGGAAGAATTTCAGGTACTCTCTTTTTTTGTTTGGTTCTTTGTGGGGTTTTCTTGGGGGGGGGGGGTGGTACATTTCTTTCTTTTGCTCTTTGTTTTATTTTCTTTTTCTTGTTTTTTTTTTCCTGTTACTTTCACCTGCTACCTAATTCTTTGTTCTTTAGATGGATTCTTTATTTTACTTTTCTTGCCTCTTCTTTATCTTCCTTTTCTTTTGTCCACAAATTTTACTTCTTTCTCATTTCTAGTTCCCCACCCTCTCAATTTTTATTGTTAGTTTTGTTTTACTAATTTTTAAGAATAGTATTTAGTTAACTCTATGGTATTATTGCTGAATTTTTTTCTATTTTTAATGGCAGTACATTTATGTTAATATTAGGTTAGTCTTTGTGTCTATATTATTATTGCAGATCTCTTTATTGTTAACAGTAATAAAGTAGCTTTTGTTGGTTTGTATAACACGGTATGTCAATATCCAGTTTGTCTTTGACTCTGTTATTACTGGTAATTGCTTTTGCTAGTGGTAGCATAGTTGTTGCTATTATTTGCCTTTACAGTATTTGGCTTGTCTTTGTGTCACAACATTACTGGTTTTTTGTTTTGGGTTTTTTTTCTCCTCTCTGTGTGGTCCTTGAGAACAAGGCACCAGGAGAAGGCTGGACACTAAAACGTTCTTCAAATAGCATGCTGAGTAAGTTGAAGAAGAGTATAAACAACAAAATATAAAGAAGTAGACAAGAACTAAACCAGCACTGCAGGAAATATTCAAGAGAAACTCTAATCCTAAGAAGTACCAAACAGCCAAAAGGAAAGTATACATTTAACTGGGACAGTAGTTAGAAAAAAAGGTTGGGGCGGGGGGGGCAAGCATCCAAAGAAATAAGAACTAGAAAAATAAAGCAAAGACAAGATTCAGTAAAAATCTGAAAATAGTAACTGTCAATATCAATGATCTTTAACTCTCAAATCAAAAGACACAGACTGGCAGACAGAATTTTTTATAACTACAACCACATATTGCTTATAGGAGACAGACATCTCAAAGGAAACTCATAGACTAAAGGTGAGAACATGGCAAATGATACTGCATGAAACCAAAGGCAGAAAGCAAGCAGGAGTAGTTATCTTACTTTCAAACTCAAAAAACTTCAAGCCAAAACTGATCAAAAGAAACAATGATGGGCACTACATACTGGTAAAGAGAACAAGAGATAACAATTATGTATCTATGCATTAAATTTTGGCAGACTCCTCAAACTCTTCAATGAAATTGTACAGGAAGGAGTACTTCCAAACCCATTCCTAGAAGCTAGCATTACCTTGATACTAAAACTGGACAAGACGTTAACTCAAAAAGAAAACTATATGCCAATCTCTTCAAAAAACAAAATGAATCCAAAAATTCTCAAAAAGATACTGGTAAACACAATGCAACGAATCATTAAAAAGATCATATATAATTACCAAGTTGGCTTCATCCCAGAGATGCAAGAATGGTTCAACATACATAAATTAATAAATGCACTATATCACATAAACAGAAACAAGGACAAAAATCACATGATCATCTCGACAGAAAAAGGCTTTGAGAAAACCTAACATTCACACATGATAAAAACTCTGACAAAAACAGGTATAGAAAGATCTTATCACAATCTGATAAAAGCCACTTATGACAAACCCATTGCAAATACTGCACTCAATGAGGGAAAACTGACAGATTTTCCTCTAAACTCAGGAACAAGACAAGGATGTCCACTCTCAGCACCTTCCATTCAACAAAGAATTTAAAACTTCACCCAAAGCAATCAGGCAAAAGAAAGAAATAAAAAGTATACTTACAGGAAAGGAAGAAGTCAAACTATCCTTATCCTCAGACACCATGATCTTTTACACTGAAAACTCAAAAAATTCTACAAAGAGATTCCTAGAACTAATAAAGTCAGAAAAGTAGCTAAATACAAAATTAACACAGAAAATTCAACAGTGTTCCTGTACACCAAAAATGAACCCACCAAGAAAGAAATTATGAAATAATTCCATTCACAATAGCTTCAAAAACATTTAAATACTTAGGAATTAACCTGAACAAGGAAGTGAAAGACCTCTATAACAAAACTGATCATATTCAGAAAAAAGTGATAGAAAAGAACATCACAAAATGGAAAGATATCCCCTGTTCCTGGATAGGCAGAACTTATACTGTCAAAATAGCTATATTACCAAGTCTGATATTGCACACTGAATGCAATCTCAAACAAATGCCAACAGCATCCTTAACAGAAATAGAAAAAATAACCTAAAATTTATAGAGAACTAGAAGAACTCCAGAATAGCAAAAGCAATTCTGGGCAACAAGAGCAAAGAATGAGGCATCTCAATCCTAGATTTTAAGTTATATTACAAAACTGCAATAATAAAGACAGCATGGTATTACCACAAAAACATACATGCAGGCCAGGTGTGGTGGCACATGCCTGTAATCCCAGCACTTGGGAGGCTGAGGCAGGAGGATCACTGTGAGTTCAAGGCCAACCTGGGCTATACAGTGAGTTCAAGACTGGTCTGAACTATAGGGTGAGACCTTGTCTCAAAAAACAAAGCAAAACAAAACACAAAAATATACATGTGTATCAATAGAAGATGAAGAAACAATCCCAGGCACACTCAGTCATCTGATCTTTGAGAAAGAGGCCAACAACTTATGCTAGAGAAAAGACAGCCATTTTTAAAAATGGTGCCAGTAAAACTGGCTATAGACATACGCAGAAGATTGAATCTAAACCTTATCTCTCATCATGTACTAAACTAAAATCAAAATGGATCAAAGATCTAATATTAAAACAAAACAATGAATCTGCTGGAATATAAAATAGGTAAAACTCTTGAAGACATAGCCATAAAAGCAGGACTTCCTGAATGAAACCCCAACTGCACAAGAAAAACATCAAGAATCAACAAAGGAAATCATATCAAATTAAAAGCTTCTTCACAGCAAAGGACACAACCAACAGAGTGAAGAGACAATCTACAGAATGGGGAGAACTCAAAAAAAAAAAAAAATTAGACTACCCAAAATAAAAAACCTCATCAAAAAAATGGACCATTGAAATGAACAGACACTTCTCAAAAGAAATAAAAGTGGCCTATAAGTACATGGAATATTCAGAATCTTCATCCATTAGAGAAATACAAATCAAACCAGTGAGATTCTATCTTATTCCAGAAAGAGTAGCTATAGTGAAGAACTCAAAAAAGCAAATGCTGGCAAGGTAGTGGGGGAAAAAAAAACCTTCTACATTGTTCATGGAAATGTAAACTAGTACTACCACTTTGGAAAACAGTGTTCAGATTCCTCAAAAAACTAAAAATAGCAATTCCATTTGATCCAGCTATTCTCCTTCTGAAAGAGTTAAAGACACTGTATTATATGCCAGTGTTTATAGAAGCACAACTTACAAGAGATAAATCTTGGATATTGCCTATATATCCATCAACAGATAAGTGGATAAAGAAAATGTGGTATACAGTATACATACAGTAGAGTACTACTCAGCCATAAGGAAGGATAAATTGGAATTATTTGTAGGAAAATAGATGCACCCTGAGACCATAAAACTAAGTAAAATAAACCAGACAGTAGGTTAAAAATTGCATGGTTTCTCTTATATGAGTATATTAATTTCAGGAGCAAAGGAAAGGATTACAGAAGACAGGGATTTAGACCTTTCACTCATAGGAAGGTGATCTAGGGTTGGAGGGAGAGGGGAGGAAGAAGACAAAGTTAAAAGGATTAAGAAGCTATATATGTGTGTATATATACATATATACAAGGCACATATGTGTGTGTGTATATATATATACACACATATTCCCCATTATAAATGTATTCATTATATATTACAAACATGTATAGTACCAGTAAAAAAAATTTTAATTAAATAGTTGAAATATTACATGACTTTTTTGCTGAAAGTATGCTGTAACTCATTAATAACCTTAACTAATAAGTAAATCTATATTAAAACTAGATTATGCTGATTTCCCCCTATTAACTTTAAAATTTTACCAAGTTAGTAATGTGAGTGATGTCTTCAAGATGCCTATTATAAAAACATGTAGGTAAGGTAGATAAAGTTATGAAATGATGCTCAAAATTATTACACTAAATTTTATGTTAAAGGGGATCAATGCTTTTACAATATATAGCTTGCTGTTTTTTCTTTCTTTTTTCTTTTCTTTTTTTTTTTTTTTTTTGGTACTGGAGATTGAACTCAGGTCCTTGTGCTAGCAAGGTAGGTGGTGTAACCACTCAGCTAAATCCCTGGCCCCATGTTATTTTTTAAATTTCAACTGATCAACACCAAGATATTGGGCAATGCAAAACAAAGTCTTTCTCACCCAGTAGAACACTTCCCTAGGAACAGTCAAGTATCTTGGTGGCTCACCTCAATCTTCTATCATCCTCTTCTACCTCACAGCCATTACATCCCCTAATGAGGCAATTAATTTAACCATATCTGTCAAAAATCACTCTATACTTCCAAACTTATGACATTTATCTGGGTCAACTTTACCTTAAGGGCATAGACCATGTTTCCATTTTGATTTTTTATGCAGCTCCCGGCCCAGTGTCTTACCTTAGTTTCACAACAGGCACCTGTTAAAAAATATAAACCTAATCATGTTCCACAAGTAGGGCAAGCAGTCACAAGCAAACTAGTCATAAAAGACCCAGATTTGCAGGCAACCAATTTTATTCTTTAACATGGAGAACTATGCAGCCGAGGAGTAATACAGCCAATATCACTTATACAAAAGAAAAATTGCTACAGTTTTGAAAATTGTGAAAATAATATAAATTCATGTTTCTATACACTATGAGCAAAAGTTTAAAGTATTATCTCCTCCTTACTGAACTCTGATGGTTTTACCCAAGCAGGCAGAATAGGATATGGATCAAATCACTGAGACTAAAACTTGTGTTGTGTGCATCACAAGTCATGATATGCTTTTTTATTTATTTATTTACTTACTTACTTACTTATTTTGGTACCAGGACCTTGCGCTTGCCAGGCAGGCTCAGTGCCACTGAACTAAATCCACAGCCCCATGACATGCTTTTTAAGTGTTGTAAGAGTATGACTGGTATCTTCAAAAGTATTTTTTAAAAAACCAATGAAGGTGTAAAAATAGGATATTATAAAATGATAAATGGACTATGTGACATTAGACAGTGAAGGCATCACAGATGAATGAAACAGAAACACAAGGTCAATGAGATTACAATGTTGTTTTGGTTCAATGCCAAAGGAATGATCCTGAAAATGTGAAAGGCAGAAGATATTACTTGAAATTAGTGGAAAGAAGTACTATAATAAAAATTCACAGTTGAAAGATTAGAACCATATAATATATTAGTAAGTTCAAGAAAAAGGTTTTTACTCAAGTAATATAAGAAACAGAAGAAAATATATGAAATATGGTCATTTTACATTTAAAAGTAGGCAAGATACATAAATTAACTCATTGTCCTATAAACATGTTTGAGAGCATAGAAAGAAAAGCAATTCCCCTAACATAAAAGAAGCTGTATTGTTATGTTAAGTTAGATTCCAGCCTCAAAGGTAATATTTTTATTCCTACAATTTAAAAATGTACAGAAAAAAACCCTTATTATTATCATTATTGGCTATCATTACAAAGGTAAAATTACAAGGAAATTTTCTGATATATATATAAAATTATTTATCTAAAAGTTACTTTATAAGGTGATTTTATTATCATATATACTGGATGTACAAATCCAAAGTCTATGCTCAACAACTGAAAATTAAATAAATTACATTAAAGCTGACCTCCCAAACAATGAAAATGACAATAGATGGGTATAAATAAATTTCTGAAGCAAAGAATTGCTCAATACTATCAAAATAAATGGGGCTCCTTTGCCAAGGTGTCTAATGAGAAAACCTCTATATTCATTTGTTACCATGTATAAATAAAGAGGAAGAAAGAAAAATCACTGGGCTACAGCAGGCTAATATATCTATTACAGTGCCTTTTATTTATTAAGATTTCCTACTTTGTCCATGTTTCTTTCAATTAACACTTTTTTTAAATTGAAAAAGAGAGAAAAAAAAGAAAACTGAAGGAGAGGGAACCTAACTCACTCTTAATTATGGGGTAAACGCTGTGAGGGTAAAAGCTGGATGTCCACAAAGACAGCAAATGTATAAAGTGCTCTTAATTTTAAATACTACAGAACCTGTAAAACATCTAACTCTTGTGACCTACAATAAAGTTATCCTCTTCGTATTTTACAACTCTTCAAGTCACTATCTCTAGATATTTGCTGCTAGTGATTCACTCAACCACTTAATCAAGAACCTACTGCATTTCTTGCACGAAACTCAAACTTGGGAAATATGGATTAAAAAGACAATATGATCCTCCCCAAAGAGAAAAGAGTAGGAGGAAAGGCAGAGGAGTCTGAAAATATTAGCTCATAGGAGACCTACTATGTGCCAAGCAAGCACTATAATAGGCAGCTGGTTCCTATGCTAGAGTATCTGTGGTTAATTTAGCACATACCTCTACCATCACCACCATAACCACTGCTTATCTGAGGCTGGAAACCACATTTCCCATAATTCCCTTCACTCTGTAGTTTCATATTAATAACCTGAAGTTTGGTAAAGTGTAGGCCATTTTTCTCAGAAGGTTAAAGGAGTTAGATGCTTGTCTTCTTCACATTCTGTAGCTTCATAGAACTTTCCATCAGTTCCCAATTCATGGTCCCCAAAAGCTCCATGAACTTCCCCACAAATTCCCATTTTTTTCACCCATTCAACAGTACTCCTCAGGCTGAGATGTTCATCATCAAGTTCTCTGACCTAATGTCAGTTCTGAATACCTGCTTGGCATTTCAAGGTAAGATATCTCACGGACAGTTCGTTGCTCAAGAAGTCTCTGACTTATAAAGACAAATTTCTTGACATCCATAACCCCAGCTATGCCAATCAGTGTATTAATCCTTAATTCTTCATAGAATGATCCATTTTCCTGACCAAACTATTAGTAATGTAAGAAAGAATGCTGCAAGAATGTGGAATCTGGGCCGGGGATTTAGCTCAGTGGTGCTACCACCTGGCTCACAAGCACAAGGTCCAGAGTTCAATCCCCGGTACTCGACCTCCCCCGAAAAAAGAATCTGCAAGTCTTTCCAAGGAAAAGTATCAGGGATAATTACTAGTTGTCTTGTCTACAAAGCCAGCATAATAATGTATGGGCTCAGGAACTTGACAAGTTTGACATTCAGCTCTACCACTTACATGTTGTACCTAGTCTCAGATTATCAAGCAACTTAAATTCTTTGCCTCAGTTTTCCATGTGTAAAATGGCAGTGACATGAGTACCTACTTCAGGGGATAATTATGACAAATTAATATAAAGTAAACAGTAAATACAAGATAAAGGTTAAATAAAAGAGAGCGACAGTTATTAAAACACTTAAGTAGCTAGAGATGGAGTACTCACAGAACAATCTAGGACAGTGATGGTGAAACTTTTAGAGCTTTCAATGATACAAACAGCCAGATGATGTACATGTGCCACAGGTTCGTCACCTCTGATCTAAGATGTTACAAAGTAAAATCTCTGAAGCTAGAAATAGTATATGAAGAATTTTCTAAAATAAGATTATTGCTTTTACTTAGTAATACTTAAATATTCTATACTTCTTAAACTATCCTACTACTGCTCTGTATATCTCATTGATAGCTTGTTGTTTTGTTTTTGATAGATACACCAAAAGAAAGGTCAGCTATTCAAAGTTCCAAATATATACCCTCGTAACAGAGATAGGTCCAAGTCACATGAATTGAGTTGGGGAAGGTAAATGTTGGGAGGAAAGTCAAAGGACATTTTTGTCATTCGTTACATTTTTTCTAACCAAAAACAGTATTTAAAGATTATTTTTAAGGTTAAAATTAAATTTAAAAATAATTCTATCTTTCAGAATAAGTTTCAAAATAATAACTGATAGTAATCATGAGATAATGTTAAAATACAAAGCAGAGAGAGCCTTTAAATTTGTATAGGAAGGGTACTTTCATAAACGCATTTTCATTCTTTCAAATGGAAACAGTTCTTTAACTCATTATTTTTAACAACAAATCTTTACTGCTGAAATTTTTAAAAAGTGCTTTGCTGGCTAATCTTTTTATCACCTATGAGTATATAAAATGTAGAAAACACTATCCTATGAAAGTACTATCTCAAAATGTACTGTATTCTTTCAGATTTCTATAAATTCTTATTAAGAAAACTAGAGTAGAATGAAAGAAAAAAAATTACTTTCTTCAATATCTAAATAATACAGTCATAATAAGGGTTGCTGAAGTGTTCTATTCCCTGTTGAATTCTCTGGCTGCGGTGAAAACTGCCTGTCAGCAGGCAAAAGTAGATGCCATTCTTCTAGGAGCAACTGTGTTTAGCACAAAGCACATGCTAAAGTGCAGAGACTGAGCCCACTCTCTTATCTTTCTTAACACTAATCAAACCAAGTAAACATATCAAAAAGATACTTGTTGGTTAATCAGAAAAAGTGAGATGCAAAAAGCCAAGTGTTTTGTGTAAATTTGAAGTGAGTAGTTAAGAAGTGGACGGAGAGGCCAGGATGGACACCACCTGTACTTCTCCATCTTTGTTCTCAATACACAAGTACACACTTTTTCTCAGAGCAGGTTTCACTGTATATACAATTCACAGGAAAAAAGCAAACTACAATAGAATATCAAAACAAATACACACTAGTAGTTTTCATATATACATGCTACCAGTGTACTTTATTGGTTTTCTGCCTTTTTATTTTTTGCTTCTTTTCTTTTTAATATCAACTTCAAGGTATAATAACAACTGCACTGTGAGTTACAGGAGTGATGTAGATGTTCCTGCACAAGCCTAACAATGAAAACTCTTAAATACTCTGCACAAAGGAGTATTGAATCCAGCACAAAATGTGAATGAACTCCGTTATGCAAGTTAGTAGGTAGATGTGTGCCTGGCTCTCCACAGATAACACTGAGCTGAGGAAAGAAACAAGAAACATTCTGCTGTCGGGTCAGAGTGCCACTACGCAAAAATCATAACTGCTAAGTATGGTACCTAATAACCAAATGTTGGGAGATGCCATTTGTACCACAAATAAATGTTAATCTACAGATCTCAAAAAAGACCGGAGTTCTTAATTGAAGCTATCTGAGTTTGATTCCTCTTTTTTGCTACTTACAATCTGTAATATCCTAGGTAAGTTATTCAAGCTTTCTGTGCCTCAGTTTCATTATATGTAACATAAGAGCTGTAATATTTTTAAACACTACCTTATTAGGAAGGGAAACAGGATGAGGTATTTAGGATGAGAGCTCACATAATGAGCCGTCTATATATGTTAAGTATTATTACTATTATTAAACCATCTTATGTAAAAGCCAACTAATACCCCGTCCTACCATACTGTCTTGTGACTTGCCTATCTTTGAAAAATGAAGCAAAGTAACTAAAATACCTAATGGTCAAGTAGTAGGAAGAAACACAAAATAAAAACGAACCGGGTCTTACCCAAACATTTTTAACCTGTGAATTACTTCTTTTCCCCTTTCACTCCCTTACTACTACCACAAATTTTTTTAAACATCAAGGCATAAAGTATAAAAAGTGAGAGAGTAATAGCAGGGTTAAAATAAGACTTTAATCTAAAGCACCCTGATCATGTTATAATTTTGATGATTTCTCAACAACTCCATAGAAGCCAGCTATTCAATAATAAGGTTAAAGTGTTATAGGCTTAATAATACTATAAGGTTTTGATTTTTTTAAAATATTATTTCAAAAGAATACTAATTTATAAATACCACAAAATGAATTACTAAAACAAAACGATCATTTTGAGCAGCATAAAATGACTTAAAACTACTTTGGCTAGTTGTGCAATCACTGTTTCCTAAGGGAACATAACAAGTCTGAAAGAAACTGATAAAAAGTTATGGAACAAACGATCATTTTAAAAGTCTACTGAATTATCTATTATTTTAAAATGGAAGATTGAAGCTTAGGATATGTTACTTTTATCTTATGCTGGGCATGCTAAACAGACTGCCACTGAGCTACACCAATAACCTCCTGGAATCTTTTTTCTTTCTTTTTCTCCTGGAGTTTTTCTCCTTTGATTTTGGTAGCTTCATTTATACTTCCTTATAGCTGTATGGGAGCTGTTCATCATAGATAGAATGTTTGTATGTGGTTTTTTCTTTTGTTTTTACATTTTTCCCCAGTGTTTACATATTCAAAAGTGCCAAAGCTATGTGGCTCTAGGCAAATTGACAAAGACTAGGAGAGATGTTCTAAAATATGCATAGTTTTTTCTTGAGAAGGCTTAAAATGAAAATCATATGAGAATTATTGGACATACTCTTATTCTACACACAAACCTCAAGTTTTGTAATCATTTTCACCCCTGAAATGTAAAAAAACGAGTTCAGAATAAAGACAGGAATGAAGGTAGATTAAAATGAAACTGAATTTTTTTAACCTAATATCTGAAAAATTGAGGCAGAAAAATATAGACCTTCTATGAATTATATTCAATGTATTTCAAATATCATTATAATTAATAAGGTGAAAGATTTAAAATTTTGTGTAAGACACTGCCGGGTATGGTGGCACATGTCTATAATCCCAGCTCTCAAGAAGCTGAGGCAAGAGGATCACGGGAGTTCCAGGCCAGCCTGAACTACATAGTGAAACCCTGTCTCAAAAAACTAAATAAATAAATAAAATAAAATAACACTCATTGCATTTTTAGGAAAAAAAAGGGGGAAAGAGGAACTCATCTGAAATGATAAAATTAAGATCAGGTTTCACTGATCACTCTCTTCTGTATCGTTATGCTGTTTGATCAGCATGGTATGACACCTCGCTAACATGCTAATCAAAAGCTTTCTAAATGGACTGGTGGGGAAAAAGAGGGAAGATGTGAGGGAAAGAGGAATGGTAGATAATCATAAATATTATTTAGTTATTTTCAAATTTTATTTTGTATAACACTTAAGAAAGTTACTTAGCCCAAACCCATGAATTCTAATTTGTTAGCTCTAGGATATTAACTCTACACTCTAACAAACACCCCAAAGGACAATGAGGCAAGTAATCTACAGTCTCTAGAATACCATTTCCAAGCCTGGTACCACCCCACACAGTACTCTGTGCTGCAATTTTTAAAATCTTTACCTGTAAAATTAAGTGGAAAGATAAACAATGTTTCTATGTAGTAGGATTTTTTGGAGCTTCAGTAAACATTTCAATTCTCATGAGTGAGAAAATAACCATACTACATATCTTAAATTATTGTAGTGCAATCATTTCCACGGTGTTTAATCTACCAATAACTATATTCCTAAAAACCTTCAGACAAGGGGCGGGAATTTAGCTCAGTGGTTTCGCTGCCTGCTACGCAAGCACGATGACCCGAGTTCAATCATCGGTAGCAAAAAAAAAAAACCTTCAGACAAGAAAACTACAGAAAAGATTAAGATGAAAAGAACTGGACTAAATTAGGAAAATTAAGAGCTTCCTTATAATTACAGTATAGAAAAGCAAACTGGTAAAAGAGGCTAAAAGAAACAACTTAAAAGATCCTTTTTTAAGTAACACTGAACTATGGACATACTCTTATTGGATATATAATGTTACTATTATATACATAATTTCCCTCTATATTATAACTCTAAATTTAAAGATGATAATACTGGTCAAAAGATTTAACAAAGAAAAAATTGGTAACATACTGTTTCATAAGAGGATAATCTTAGCAGACAGACATTTGAAGTAATAACAGCTTTTCTCTAAAAACTTAAAAATAGGGCTGGGGATTTAGCTCAGTGGTTCTGCCACCTGCCTCAGAAGCACAAGGTCCTGAGTTCGATCCCGGGTACCAAAAAACAAAACAAAACAAAACAAAAAAACTACATGGTGTTGACACTACTCAACTACCAGGCTAGGTAAAACTTAAAAATAGTTAGTATTTGCATCAGTTACAGAAAATATTTTAGAAATAGAAACTAGCAGGCTGACTTTAAAGGGAAAAATTATCTCTAGTTCCTTCATAAACCAGATGAATTTTAAAGTCGAAGAAGAAATGTTTTAAACCATGGGGATTACAATTAAACTATTTCATTATGCTCTATTTAGAACACCTAAAATAAACTATGTATTTCCAGTGTCTAAGAGTTAGCAATTCCCAGATTAGTTTTATCAATTTCAGTGAACCTCAAATACAGAACTGAATGAAGTAATCTAAGTGATTTATCTTAAATAAGACTTTTAGTTGATAAAAAAAAATTAGCAGTTATTACAGATTTTTAGAACATAGAACCTTTTGAGAAAATTCTAACTTTAAGGGGAAAAAAATGAAACAGGTAACAAAACAAATGATGATGACAACTAACCCTAAAAATATCTTTATATCTCCCTCAAAGAGATTTAGATTTTGAAAAATACTTGCCTTGGCTCAAGGCAGAATAGTAAAATATTCTCCTCTAAGAATTCATAATTCCAAGCCAGACTTTTTAGATTTACAGTAGAAATTTATACACTGACGTAATGAAAAACTCCAATCTTTTATTTAAAATAGTCTCACACTGATAGCGAGAACTCCAAGCACCTGATAACAACAAACACAACTGCTTTCTGGAAGAAACACTTAAATCTTGGCCTCAAAGAACTTTCAATGAGGTAGAAATTTGGAAAAACACTTCCAGACACATTTTTCCAGAAGAGGAAATACAGCTTACCAAAAATATATAAACAAATGTTCAAAATCTTCAGTACTGAAGGAAAAGCAAAATAAAATGACAATATACTTTTCTTCCTTGCATTGCTTTGAGAAGTATTTAATCATTGTTTGTGAAACAACAGAAACATTACCCACTGCAAGCATAAGTGTAAATGAGAATGTGAAACATGTGACATTATCCAGCAAATAAAGACGCAGACAGACTAAAACTCAAAAAATCTACACCTTAGTATAGACTGTAATTCCTTGTTACCTTGCTACAGGAGACATTTACAAGAATATCTAAAACAAAGTTAGAAAAACAAAACAGAAACTAATTGTCCATGGGGCAGGGATGTTGCTCACTGGTACTGTGCCTGCCTGGCAAGTGCAAGGTCTTGAGTTTGATCTCCAGTACCAGGGGGGGAAAAGAAAACCTAATTGCCCATCAAGAGAACAAAGGAAAAACTAGATAATGATCTACTCTTTCAACAGAAAACTAAACATTTATGAAAATAAATGAAGTACAATTACATGTATGCTTGAATCAAATCAATATAACATTGGTCAAAATATCAAGTTACAGAAGAAAAGTCTGACTCCTTTCATACAAAATTCAAACTTCCAAAAGTTTATTTGTGGTTACACAGTATTTATTATTAAAAGTATTATTTATGGTTACACAGATTTGAAATGTAATTATAAAACAAAAGATTAGCGAGTCAGAGACATAAGGCTGAGGAGGTAAGAGATGACCTCAGAGTTATATAGATGGGGAAGAGATGGGCTTTGAGAATGTTTTTTTTTTTTGGTACCAGGGATAGAATTCAGCACCTTGCACTTGCCAGGCAGGAGTGGTGCCACTGAGATAAATCCCCAGCCCGAGAATGTTCTTTTAAGCAGAGTGGTAGGTATACTGGATGCTCATTATTATTATGCTTTCAATTGAACATATAAACCACAAACTCTCAGGGAAAGACAGTGTATTTATAATTTAAAAAAAAAAATTCTTAAAAATACCAAATAATTATTGTAAGTTTCTTTCTTTGTTTCCTGAATATATGTGTACCCTCTGTTTTCCCAACCTCTCAAATTTGTAGTTAGAATGTTATTATAATTATTAAAAATAAGAAATAAATTACCGTGTTTCTTATTGGAATCTTTTTGGGTTCTGGTGGCACATCCTGTGGGACAAATTTCACTGGCTCCTTAATCTGCCTCCGTGATCGTTTAGTCCCATCTGGTAAGGTTTCCATGGCCATGTCTGCTTCCATGTCACTGCTCCCTGCCTGGTCACATTCTGAGCACTGCCTGCATAAATTTGAAAAAGAAAAGGTAAGGTCATATACTTATTATCTTCTAGCTTTAGAGAATAGTTTTTATAAATACAAAATACAGAAATGCATGTGGACATCTCTCAGAACAACTACCATGAATACATAAAGCAACCCAATGTATTCTTGTAATTATCATAAGAATGCATGCAACAATGCTGCATATGTGCTTAAGTTGAACCAATCTAAACAACATAGCATTAATTTAAAAGGTAGCTTCCCTATGGAAATCATGACTTCTCCTTAAGTGACATAAGACTATGTATGCCATCTGAAAATTACAATACTTCAGGGATTCTGACCCTATTCTTTGTCAAACTTAACCTATCTTTTTGATAATTAATGACAAGCAGTGCTAAAAAGGCCACTTAAAACTTTATAGAAAGTAACTCTAGGAATGGTGAAAAATTAGTCATTTTAGTTGGTCACCCAAGTTACTGCTAAAAGAAAAATGTAAATTTACCTACTAAAGGAAGTTGTTAAAGCAGAACTTATGAAACACTTTTAACATGTGTAACATTAGACAATTACTGAATTTGAGACTTCGGACTAGACCAAGCTATCCTCCAGAACTTTCTATGCTAGAATTGCAGCCATGAGCCTGATACTGCTAATAAGCGCTTAAAATGTGGCCAGTGCAACTGAGAGCTTGAGTTAAATTTAAATAACCACATGTGTCTAGTGGCTAAAATTTGAACATAGAAAGCTAGGCAATGACTATTTAAAATCTTTATAATGACAACTGAAAACCCATTTCAAAAATGTACAGCCAATAGTTAAAAATTTTACTTATATATTTTCTTCAAACTTAATGATCAGATCAAAGAAGTTTTCCAAAAGTCTTACTTATAGTAGCATTCTCTTTATGAACATTATACTGTAAATACATAAAAATGTATGTGTTATATTAGTATGCATAAATGTAACATATTTCAAATATTTTTAAAGTTTTCTTATCATGTAATTCATGGTCCATCAAAATTTCTATCTTTCACCCATTAATACTGTAAGCTTAACATCAGGCTAATATTCAGTTTTACAAGTGAAAGTTTTCAATTCTGAACTCTAACTACAGTCAACTACAAAGTACCATTTGCTTTGTTAATGCAAGGACACTAAGTGTTAAAATGTAAATTAACATTTAAAATACCAATTTAAATCATTTTAGGGTTAGCATTAGGGTTAAATTATAGGGAATTTAAAAACATGAATTCTGATGAGATGATGGTAGAAACAGCATTACTATTCTAAAATTCAAGAAATTACCAACTATTTGAGCTACTCTAATCAATCAACCCTTTATTACTTACTTATGTCCTACTAGACATGCCTTAGAATTCAAGGTAATATGTAGATAAGAGATTTTAATAATAACAAAACCACAAATTAACATAAACTGAGATAAAATACATTTTAAATACTAGGAGGATCAGTGCATAAAGAAAAAATAGAACCTAGGTCATAGTCATTAGCTCCTCTACCTCTGAAAAATTCCTCACCTACCTGATCTTCCTTTGCTTTGCCTATCTCTAGCCCAAATTCAGAAGCCCTCTTCTCCAGAGCAGCTGACTACCATTTGAGGAAAATCAAATAATCACAACACTAATTAATTCACTGAACACTACAGCTATACAGCCTCAGTAAGTTATTGCTATTTTTTTCACAGTTGCTGTGAAAAACTATTTGTTCTTTTCTGAAGCCCTCATTATCATCTGAGTCACACTACTTCTTTTTCAGTGAAAAGTCTGAGCGTATATGATGTGAACTCACTCTACTTCCTTACCCTCCACTAATAATTATGTGTTATCTTTATCCACCTCTTGTTTCCTGTCACATGTCTCAAATCAGCCCAGCTGAGCCCAGTGATTACTATGGGAAGGAATAAACAGGAAGCATAAAGATCTACAGCTAACATCTCCATGAAATCAGAGGGGGTACTGGAAGAAAAGGCCAGAAGGCAAATGCTTTAAAGATAGAGTCATTCAAGCAGAATGTGAAATCTGAAAAGTAAGGTGACATGTTATAATAATTCTATCTAAAGTCAGCAGAATGAAGATTGAGTAAAAAGTATGTTAGCAGGGACCAGGGATTTAGCTCAGTGGTGCCAGCTGCCTCGCAAGCGCGAGGTCCTGAGTTCCATCCCCAGTACCAAAAAAAAAGAATGTCAGCATAGTCTTGCAGAACATAAAGACAGCAAAAGCAGAAACTAGTAACACTCAGAAATGTATACTAGCAGTATCTGCAGGAAGTTAAGGCAAAGATTACAGATAGAGACACAGTCACCAAATAAGGGATGAGCAACAGAACCCTAATAAAGAATTATCAAGAACTATATAGGGACTACAACAGAGCCAATGACACACTAGTAAATGTCTGACACCCAGCTCTCTGGAGGAAAATCCATAATTTGTGCATCTGCCATTTTCCAGGAAGGAGTTCTCCCAACCAAGGCAATTTCACATTATCAAAATGACATCATAGAATGTAGGACAGGGAAAAGATGAGAAGTAGCATCATTACACAGGTTTTTTACAATACACATTTAACAGACTTAACCTCAAGAGTACAGATACAACTTAACAGATTATACATATTTAACAATGTGTTTGAGAGCACATACCACCTTTTAAACAGATCACAATTTAAGGATTTGGATGTTGCTCTTTTCTAAAAGTAGAAAGGTATTTTATATAAAAAAGAACATTTAATTTATTCCAGTATTTTTCATTTCCTATATTCTCCTTCCTATAAGAAAAGTCTATTAGGCACAGAGGAGGATTCCAGTTCAATGTGCCTCAGTTCCCAGTGCAGAGTAGGAGGCTTCCAGGCCAACCTACCACCACTCCCAGCACAGAGGTGCCAGCAGCAACTCCCACCCACCCACCCACATCCCCAGTCCCAGATCCAAATGAGAAGAAGACAGGTAAGCAAACCCCAGAAACAGACTTCCAGATCACCTACAGCAACCCCAAAGGGAAACGAGATGGAACACGCTGATACTCAACCATCTGGAATCCCTGAACTAGCAACAAAAGAGGATCTGCAAAAAATGAAATTAGAAATAATTTCTCACATAACAGCAGAGATTGTGCCCACAGTGCATGATTCATAAATCTAGAAAAGACACAGATAAAATAATAGAGGAGCTGAGGAACATGATGGAATCCCAACATAGAAAACAAATGGAATCCATAAAACAGATGCAAACAGATTTCCAGGAGATTAAAAAATCCATTGAAAGTCTACAGAGCAGAAGGAGCCCATGTGAGGACAGAACTTCAGTTATAGAAGATAAGATTGCAATCAGTGACCAGGAAAAGAAAAATTTCTTTAAAATTGTAAGGGACCACGAGAAATGAATCCAGTAGCTGCTAGATGATGCAAAGAAGAATAACATAAGACTGATTGGAGTCAACAAAGAAACAGGAGAGAGTGCAGATGACATAAAAAAACTGTTCACAGAAGTGAGGGCAGAAAAATTCCCAAGCAGGGGAAAAGAATTTGACATACAGATAAGTTAGGCATATAGGACTCCAAATAGCCTTGATCAAAAAGAATGGACACATAGGCATATAACTGTTAAGATTCCAGAAACACAACAGAAGAACAAAGTTCTACAAGCAGTTAGAGAAAAGAAACAAATCACATACAAAGGAAAGCCCATCAGAATCACAGCAGACTTCTCAATGCAAATCCTCAAGGCAAGAAGAAGAGGTTGGAGTGACTTATTCCAAGCCCTAAAAGAAAACAGCCTCCAACCCAGATTGATGTACCCTGCAAAACTATCTTTCAAAATTGATGGAGAAATAAGATACTTTCATGACAAAGAGCACCTTAGGAACTTCATCAATACCAAACCAGCACTCCAAAAAGTTTTAGGCAATATCCTAGGAACAGACAGTGAGGATTACAACCCCAGGAAGCACAGCAGAATGAACCCATCAGGCACGACAAGAAATTAAATGTAAAGGGGGAGAATCCAACAAAAAGAAAAAGTCATGACAACGATAAGTCAATGTGTATCAGTTATAACCATCAATGTTAATGGTCTCAATTCACCAATCAAAAGACATGAGACTGGCAGAATGGGTCAAAAAGCAAGATCCAACAATATGCTGCATACAAGAAACACACTTAATTCAAAAGGAAGATCAGACTGAAAGTTAAAGGGTGGAAGACAATACTCCATTTGACAGGAACCCGAAAAAAAACAGGAGTAGCTATCCTCTTTGCAGATCAATTGGGTTTCAAACCAACAATGATTGAGAGAGACAAAGAAGGACACTATATCCTTGTAAAGGGAACAATCCAACAGGAAGAGATGACAATCATAAATATCTATACACCAAACACTAGTGCACCCAACTATATAAAACAAATACTAACAGACATGAAAAATCATATAAGCACTAATACAATAGTAGGGACCTCAAGGCCCCACTGTCACAAATAGATATATCAACTAGACAAAAAACAAGTAATGAAATACTAGAACTCAATCGAACTCTGGAACAAATGAACTTAACAGATATTTAGAGTGTTCCACCCCACAAAATCAGAAGACACATTCTTTTCAGCTGCACTTGGGTCGTTCCTCAAAATAGACCACATACTTGCTCATAGAAAATATTTAGGTAAGTGCAAAGGGACTGAAGTTATGCCCTATATATTATCAGACCACACTGTGATGAAATTGGAGATCAATAGCAAAAGAAACCACAAAAATTTCATACACACATGGAAACTGAACAACACACTTTTGAATAACCGACGGGTCACACGCGAAATTAAAAAAAAAAAATCAGACAGTTCCTTCAATTAAATAACAATGACAATACAACATATCGGAATCTATGGGACACAATGAAAGCAGTCTTATGGGGGAAATTCATAGCAGTGAATACACATATTAGGAAAACAGAGTAAGCCCAATTACACAACCTGATGCTGAACAGCAGGCTTCTAGAAAAAGAGCAGGACAAACCCAAAGCTCATATAAGGGAGGAAGTTATAAAGATCAGAGCAGAAATAAATTCAATGGACACTAAGAGAATACAAAAAAAATCAATGAAGCCAAGAGTTAGTTCTTTGAAAGAATAAACAAAATCTACAAACCCTTAGCCAAACTTATCAGAAAAAGGAAAGAAATGGCCCAAATCCATGGAATTAAGAATGAAAAGTGTAAAATTACAACAGGCCCAGAAAAATCCAAAGGATCATCAATACCTACTTTGAGAACCTATACGCCAATAAGATGGAAAACAAGAAATGGACAGATTCCTAGATACATATGAATTACCAAAGTTGAATGAAGAAGACCTAAAAATTCTAAACAACCCAATTATCAATGAATGTAATTGAAAATGTAACAAAAAAAAGTTATCAACTAAGAAAAGCCCGGGTCCTGACGGCTTCACCTCTGAATTCTACAAGACATTTAGAGAGGAATTACTGCCACTACTGTTTAAACTCTTCAATGTAATTGAAAGGGAAGCAATACTCCCAAATTCATTCCTGGAAGCAAGCATCACCTTGACCCCAAAGCAGAGAAAGACCCATCTGAAAAAGAGAACTATAGGCCAATCTCACTAATGAATATAGATGCAAAAATCCTTATTAAGGTACTGGCAAATAGAATGCAGAAGATCATCAAGAAGATCATACACCCTGACCAAGTGGGATTCATCCCAGGGATGCAGGCATGGTTCAACATACACAAATCAATCAATGTAATACACTATATCAATAGAGCCCAGAACAAAAACCATATGATTATCTCCATAGATGAAGAAAAAACATTTGACAAAATCCAACATGCATTTATGATAAAAATCCTACAAAAAATTGGAATAGATGGTCTCTACCTCAATCTGATAAAAGCTATCTATGAAAAACCAACAGCCAATATCATACTAAATGGTCAAAATCTGAAATCCTTCACACTAAAATCAGGAAGAAGACAAGGATGTCCACTATCACTACTCCTATTAAATAACAGTTTTGGAAACATTAGCCATGGCAATTAGACAAGAGAAAGCAATAAAAGGAATAAAAATAGGAAATGAAGAAGTCAAATTGCGGGGGATTTAGCTCAGTGGTTTCACCGCCTGCTGTGCAAGCGCAAGGACCAGAGTTCAATCCCTAGTACCAAAAATAAGGAAGTCAAATTGTCATTATGTGCAGAAGACCCCAGGAACTCCACCAAGTCTTCTAGAATTAATAACCAAATTCAGTAGAGTAGCTGGATACAAGGTCAAAACAAAAATCAAGTTTTCCTCTAAATGAACAACAGACTCACTGAGAAAAAGAGCAAACAATTCCTTTCACAATAATATCCAAAAAACTGAAATACCTAGGAATCAACCGAACAAAAGAAATCGAAGACCTCTTCTCCGAAAACTATAGCACTCTGAAAAGAGACATTGTAGCGGCTATCAGAAAATGGAAAGACAGCCCTTGCTCCTGGGTAGGAAGGATCAACATAGTGAAAATGGCCATACTTCCAAAATTGCTATAAAGATTCAATGCAATCCCAAGTGAAATCCCAGCAGCATACTTCATGGACCTTGAGAAAACAATACAAAAATTCATTTGGAATAAGAAGAGACCCAGAATAACAAAAGCAATTCTAGGCAACAGAGACGTGGCAGGGGGTATCACAATCCCCTACGTGAAACTGTACTACAAAGCTATTGTGATAAAAACAACATGGTACTGGCAAAGAAACAGACCTGAGGACCAGTGGAACAGAGAAGAAGATGCAGAAACAACTCCAGGCACATTCAGCCACCACATCTTCAATAAAGGAGCCAAACACCCTCACTGGAGGAAAGATAGCCTCTTTAATAAATGGTGCTGGAGAAATTGGGTTTCAACTTGCCAAAGACTAAAACTAGAACTATATCTCTCACCATGCATTAAACTAAAATCTAAATGGATTAAAAATCTAAAATATTAAAACAGAAACACGCAACTGGCTGGAGTGAGTTTAGGAAGAACTCTTGAAGACATTGGTGTAGGAAAAGATTTTATGAACAAAATCTCAGTTGCCCGTGAACTAGCACAAACAATCAACAAGTGGGAACTCTTCCTATTGAAAAGCTTCTGCACAGCAAGAGAAACCACCAGCAGTGTGAAGAGACAACCCACAATGTGGGAAAAAATTTTTACCAGCTGTCCCTCAGACAAAGGTTTACTATCCTGGATCTATAAAGAACTTAAAAAAATTAGACCTCCCAAATTTAAAGACCCAATCCGAAAATGGGCATCTGAAATGAACAGATATTTCTCAGACAAAGAACTAGAAATAACAAATAAACATAAGAAAAAATGTTCAACATCACTGGTCATTGGAGAGAAGCAAATGAAAACAATGCTGAGCATTCCACCTCACCCCAGAAAGAATGGCTGTTATCAAGAAATCAACCAATATCAAATGCTGGCAGGGCTGTGGGGAAAGAGGAACAGTGCTCCACTGCTGGTGGGAGTGTCGACTGGTACAACCACTGTGGAAATCAGTATGGAGATACCTCAAAGAACTAGGATTGGAAGTCCCATTTGACCCAGATATTCCCTGCTCAGTATCTTCCCCAAAGAATTAAAAGATACCACAGTGATATATGTGCACCCTTGTTCATAGTGGCACAGTTTGTCATAGCTAAAACTTGGAAACAGCCCAAATGCCTATCAACTGGAGACTGGATAAAGAAAATGTGGGTTTTTTATAAAATGGAGTATTACTCAGCCATAAAAAACAAGAAATTAGAGGCATTTATTGCTAAATGGATGCACACTGAGAAGATACTCTTAAGTGAAATAAATAGGACACACATGTGTAAATACCAAATAGTTTCTCTAGTGTGAGAAACTGAAAGTGTAAATAAGGAGTAAAAGGTATAAAAAGATAATGTGAAATAGGAAGCAAAGGGCAAAGGGGAAGAAGTGGGAGGAGTAGGGGAAAGGAAAGAAGGGAATGGAATTAATATAGAAAATGGAAAAATGGAAACAAAGTCTTTGTAAATAGGGAGGGATGGAGAGGTTGAAGGGAGGGGAGGGGAAGGGGGAAAAAATAACCAATAGAGATTATGTAAAGGTGCAAATTTCCAATGATGAATGTCATTATATTGTATACCTAAAATGTACCAATAAAATAAAAATAAAGTCTATTAAAATTTGAAAACCTACCTCTCCCTTGGACTAAAATAAAGAACAGGGCTAGGGATTTAGCTCAGTGGTTCCAGCTCCTGCCGCACAAGTGCAAGGCCCCAAGTTCAATCCCCCCGGTACCAAAAAAAAATAAATCTCCTTAAAGTAAAGAATAAAACTCATTATAGATATCAAAAGCTTTTATTAAATATCTGTAGGGATTCAATATGTTTACATTAATGAAAAAATGATTCATCCATTTTTATGAAATGTTTCTCAATTTTCAAAGAATGGCTGCACAACTTAAATACCTAGAGTACAAATGAAAACAGAAGTAAAAACTTTGGTGGCACTGACTCAGAAATATGATATCAATTCCAACTAATACCATGAAAATTGAGGCAGATTTTCATAAATTCATACAATTTTATAAATTCAGGCAAAATAAAAATGAAGCATCTGAGAAATTCGTAACAATAAAACAAAAATTATAAACACACCAGACAGATTCATGCCATAAGTAACAACCTGCTAAGATATAAAACTAGCCAAAATTGGAAATTCATTTCTCAAATAAAAGCGTTAGGTTTTTTTATATAATAGCACATCAAATTTATGAAGGTATTAATTTAAAAATGTGTAAAATACTTTATTATTATTCAACATAATGTAATACTTCCTCTTATAGAAGTGAAATAAAAAGTAAACTGGTTCTAACATTCCCTTTCATTTTACTTACCAATAACTGTTTTTGGTCTTTCTTGGCATCCTTGTAAGAGGAGGATCCAGACATCCAAGATGGTAATGGAGTTTACAGGTATCACACAGTAAAAGAAGGTGTTGATCATGGTTCTTCTTACAAATCCCACAACTTTGAACAAAGGCAGCAAATAAGGTTAGACAAATTGTATAATAGTGACACACAATTTGTATTCAACATTTTAAATTTTAAAATTTTAATCTCAGTTAACATTTCTTTTATTATAATGAACTTTGCTTATAAAACAGATCTTTTTAGAATATAGGTAACTATTAGTTATATAGTATTGTTCCTTTGAAAGTGTTAAAAGATGGTCTGGATTCAGTACAAATAAATAATAGAGTCAAACCTTTCAAAGAAGGGCATATGTAAGCTATCTCAATATCATCTTAATTTTAATTATTAGTTAAACACTATTTAAAGTTAGTTAAATTTTTCTCTAGAAACATAATTTATCTGAACCAGAAGTTTTCACTTTTCTAAAACTTCTCTAAAAATCACAAAAGAAATTACTTCATAAATGAAATTGTTTATTTTCTGCTGTTAATTATAAACCTTTCAAAGAATCTTCAACACAAAAATAAGCTAGATATATAAATAAGTCTCTTCGCAAAATCAGATTTTAAGCCTTTAAAATATGTTAACTAATATTTTAAAATACTGGGGAGTTTCACAATTGTTGCTATTGTTAAATTCCTTTGATTTGTTTTTTAAAAAAATCTTTTTTGTCAAAAAGACAATTTAGTTATTGAGAACATGAACAGTATGACCTTAATACTTAATGTATATCTATATAAGTATATTGGCAATGTGTAGAATGAGGGAAAATGTTGTTGGGAACCTGGAAAAACCATTCATATACAGGAAGGGCAAAACAACAATGATGTTTGGATTTATTTTTAATATCCTAGAAAAACAACTAGTATCTGATCTCAGAGTAAAACAGAAAAATCACTTAGAATATACTCTGAAACAAAACTGAACTGCAGTCATAAAAGTCAGAAGTACAGTGGAATGCCTGATAATTTAAAATAAACCAATTGTGTTTAGGAAAGCAGCACCGATTACATACTAATGTTAGCATCATACATTAAGACAACAGTGTGTTTTTCCTATAGTTCATGTAACTTATTTGCTATTACCTATGGAAAGATTCTCCAATAAAGAATGGAAAGTAGTTAAAGGAGACTGATACCATCATAATTGCTATTATTTCTAAGAAAGAAATTAGTTCTGGGAAGAATCTATGTGTACATGTGTAGGTGTGTTTGTTTACACATGCATGGATACACACAACTGCATTTTCTAAACTCAATATAATCAATATAATTACATTAAAAATGATAGTGACTTTAAATTTAGATAAGTTTTGACAGTGAAAAATTACAGTAATAGTGAACATTACAAAAATATTGAGGACAGAAACCAAACAACAAAAATATTTCCGGACTGAGTAACTGCAAAATTATTGCAGCTAAGCAAAGAAAAAAAATATCCACAGACTCCAATATAAAATCTGTCTTCATGACATACTACCTACAAAGGCAAAAGATTCAGGCTCTCTATATAATATCCATCACTACCTAAAAACATGAACAAAATTTTGTAATTCAAGTAAAATAAAAATATAAATGTATTTCTATTATGTTGCTTTAATTATTTAAGACAATAAGCATATTTTTTTAAGGTAACATTCTAATTCCCCAAGTAGAATTCTTTTTCCCATGGGACTTACACAAATACATGCCCAGTTATTAAGAGACACAAAAAGTCATTTCTCTGATCAAAGAAACAATAAAAATCTATCATTTAACCTAGGAAGTATCTTTGATATAATGAACATTAAATCCACTTAAATTCTGGTAAGGACATAATTCACTCTCAAATATGCTAAGTACCTTTTTCCTAGTAAGTATTAGCTAAAAATAAATACATTACTTGCCTATAAAGTACTGTAGGGAGCGTAGATGTCTTTTGTGTGCCTCCTTCTTTTTTACTTGGTTTTCTCTCCTTAGGTGCTCGCAAAATTGCTGGTATGTTCAACTTCTATTAATTTGAACAAATGCAGTATGTATTGTTTTAAGGATGAAATATAAAGCAACATTTTTCTCTACTTCCCACTTGAACGAGCTAAATATGCTAGGATTATGAAGGAGAAATCTGCTTTACTAGCTATAACACTGGCAAAAGGAAATAAAAGAGGAGTTTTTGTCCAACAGTTTCTTCCATTAGAAACTTATAATTACATACTTTTATCAATTTTCAGTGCTATACTAAAACATTATTAAAATCAAAATGTTTTAGTTTGAAAAGTGAAAGACAAGGACAGGCATAAAGAGGTTTAAAAAAAAAACATACTACATTTGACAAAAAGAATATTGAGGTCGTTTATTTTCCTCAACCTCCCAGGTATACTGCTGCTCCATAGGTTAATTAAAAAAATTATCTTATTGGACCAAACTCTCCAACAAAGCAGATGAGACTCTCTTTGGGTTTCTACTAATCTGTAGTATGCTGGCTTCTCAGACAGCAACCATCTATCAAAGTCATTTCTTAGTAGCCCATTGGGCCCACATCTGTTCACCCAGCTGGAAAAAAGTATCATGCAAACAGTATGAGTGAATTCTACTTCTGTTGTGCACTTTACATTTGCACAAGGAAATTTGCAAAGCTCTGTAAAATAAATAAAAATGTCTTGTATAGTAGATAATATTTTACACTGAATAGGAAGTTCCTATGAGACAGACTTGCAAATCAAGCAAATAAACTAAGGCTTTGTACTCTACATTTTCTAAATACCAAATAATAAATAATATAATCTTCCAAACATTCATCAACATGGGCCAGGGATTTAGCTCAGTGGTGCCGTCACCTGCCTCACAAGCGCAAGGTCCTGAGTTCGATCCCTGGTACCAAAACAAAAAACAAAAAACAAAAACAAAAACATTCATCAACAAACTGTCAATAGAAACAAAAGTTAATTCTTCCAAAGGCAACTACTCCTCATTCTCACCTTTCAAAAATAAATTACTACAAGTCACCTACATTACACAGTTCACACAATAAAAAAAGTCTTTAAAGCTAGCATGGTACAGTACAAATCAGTATGTATTACTTCATAAAATAACATATTTACACAAATTGTCATGAATTTACTTCTAGAAACATCAGAAACAAGTACAATGAAAATATCTGTTCTTTGAAAAGTTTCCTTTGCAAATAAAATTGCTTTTGAAGTGAAAGAACCCTAAGCAATGAGTATACATCATGCCTAAAAAAAAAGAAATTATTTGAAAAAAAACTGTAATACATCAATACCTAAAAAAAGCATTCAAAAAATTCCATTTAGCAATATTCTTTTCAACACTAAGAACTTTAACAGGCTAAAAATGTTCAAAGATAAAAGACTAAAACTATCACATTTAAATTTCAAAACCTATCTTTTAACAGCTAAAAGGCAAACTGACATGAAAATTAATCACTCTAGTTTACATTTTTCAATTTTAAGTTTTACATCCAAATAAAATAAACACCTGGAACACAGCACAGTAACAAGAAAAAAAAATATGGCAAAGAATCAAGCTAAATTAAAAAAAAGAAGAATGTAATAGGAGAAACTTATGTTTCAAATCTTAGCTCATCACAAATGACAGACAGGTCAATCAGGTGCAGCAAACGAAAAAAGTCTGCAAACAAGACAATTGTTGAAACAACCAAATTAAATTATAGTTCTCAGTAGGTGTTTCCAATGTTCTAGATGCACTTCAGGCAGAAATCAGTATCCAACCTAGAGGATTAAGCTTTGATAAAACAAAATCCTTCAGCTGTGTCAGAAATCTTGTCTTTGAAAGTTAGATAGTAAGCAAGAATTAAAGAGACCAATTGGAAAAACACTAACCTGTCCTGTAATTCTGCCTAGTAAGGCCCATATTCCTTGCCCTTCACTTCGAAGTTTTCCATTCAAGTTTTGCAATTCTTCCAAAGATTCACACAGCTACAAAGTGAGTAAGTCAAATTATCAATAAATGGCCAAAGGTATCTACAACTACATTCCATACATTTGTAAGGTATTCAAGTCACAACATGGTACTACTAAGACAATGATATCCAAATATTTAGCAGCATAACAGAATGCAAGCATTTTATTTTGTGCTAGTTTTACTGATGATGCTTACATTTATACCGATCATTACACTTGCTATATACTTTCACACATACTCTGCTAATTAACCACTGTCTCTATCAAGATGTATTTCCATCATCTACTCCATGAAAAAACTAGGAATCATGAGGTTTGTGAGTTGGCCAACAACACAGAACTACATGAATCCTTAGGTCTTCTGAATCTAATTCCACTTTGCACTACAATGTAGCTGATTACTAAAACTTTCTACTAATTTTTTTTATCACTTACAATGTTTTTCTTTTTTTATTAATCTTTTCAACAATAGTTTTTTAATGTATATGTTACTTAGTACCTGGTATTTTAGTCATATTTTGCTTTTATGTGATTTTTTTAACCTCTCATTAGAATTAAGAGGTAACTATAAAAATATAAATTGGGAAGTATATATTTTTACCAAGGGTAACATCATAATTTGGGGTAAAAACAGTAATTGAAAAATAAGTTTTTAAAATGTCTATGAGATTAGAAAGACAAGCTCTATAATACTGTGTATAAATTAGAATAAAAACCTGAGTCAGATGTCTTAGCCTCAAACTCCAGTTCTGGGACTTAACTACATGTAAGCCTGGGCAAACGATATAGTCTTCAGGACTCATTTTCTTCCCTTGAAAATGGGAGCAATAATCACAAGCTACACAAGACAATTAAGATGAAGATTAAATAAGTTACTAGATGTGAAGGCATCAGAAGTACATCTGACACATACAAAATGTTCAGTAAGAGACAGCGATGATAAAGAGCAGGAGAAAAGACTAAAACCTCTGGAATCTCAAAAAACAGAAATGCTATAAAATCACAGAAGAAATCATCAAGTCCTATTATGCTCTCTACTTTGTAGTCAACTTACCTTATTATATTCCACATGAAGCTTTTCTTGTTCGTTCTCTAATTTATCCTTTATATTCTTTTGTTCAGCCATGTTTTCCTGAATTTGAATCATGCGCATATTTCTCTCTATTTAAATTAAATTTTACTTTAGTACCAAGTAAAAGCTGATATAAGAAATATATAAAGAAACTATCCATAAAGATGATCATATGGATAAATCTATATTGTTGAAACACTTTTAAGTATGCAGAAAAAAACATGAACCTAGAATTTTACAAAAGCCTACAACTTAGGAAAATAACATGCTTTGATATTTCTAACATGGCTAATGAATTTCTAAAAATTAATGGTAGATTAAAAATTCATTAGCAAATTGTTCTCATTGAAAATGTGCATGTATCTATACTGACCAAAATAATAATTCACAAAATCAGCAGTGAGAGCTGGTTGCTTATGTTTTCTCCTTCCATCCACACTAGAGCTAGTATCTGAATTGTCCACTGGAAAGATATCTGTACTGATCCCCATTAGCTCTGCTTTCCGCATCAGTTTACGAATAGCTGAAGCACTACTAGTGAGTGGTCTGGGCAATTTTTCCCTTGGAACCCAGGCCTGGGGTCTGGTGGATCGAGCTAGTTCTGCTTTGGCACGATACTGCTGCAGCCGGGCATTGATCCTTGCCTATAAAAGAAATGCACACAAATTTTAATATAATAAAATGGAGCACAGACCTGACGATTTTTACTTCTGTGCTCCAAAAAGGTAAATATAACTAGAATCTCCTATTCAAGGCAAATTATATTAATAATACAAAGGTATTCTGCATAATTCTTGAGTTTCAATAAACTAGAACTACACCTAGTAACAACTGTCCCAGTTTATTATCAGCATTATGAGAAACTAATTTGACTAAATTAAACTTTTCTTTTCCCAATAACTACAATAGTCTCCACAGATTTACTTAATGTACATAGAAAACCATTTTAAAGGAAAAACTTACCAAATTCTCTACATAAATGAACATTTGACTGAGAACATCTAGTCAACATATTGTATTAATACAACTGTTTCCTCTAAGCTGTATTTTTCAATGTGAAAATATACTTTATAAATAGATGCTCTATTGACTACCTGAGGAGGAACATTCAACCACATACTCTGTTCAACATTTACCTCAAGCATAAACCACTTCTTAGATAACTAAGTTAATTTCATAATTATATTTCAAATGTTATTGGGAAACACATAAGATTGATTATCTATAATTTTTATAGGAAAAAAGTTTTGGCATGATTCCCATACCTGTGCTTCTGGTGATAGCTGCTTCTCTCTCTCTTGCAAAGACATCTTACAATAGGACTGCAGAGCCAAGTAGTTTTTTCTCTTCCACTTTCTGTCCAAACGATCTGCATGTTGCTTACAATAAGCAAAAAATGGATCTGCTATATCCTATACAAAAATAAAAAAGGAGAGAGGGTGAGCATTTTAACTCCAATATGTCATAAAAAACCCCAACACCAAAGAAATTCGTTTTTGAAAACATCTCCTAGTTCTAGTTAATTTCATAATAAATTGTGTAAGTACTTTTTGTACATTAGGATAAAGATTTCTGCTTTAGAAACAATCCAATATATCAAATTTAAACTTCACATTAGAATTTTTTTTTTCCTTAAAGGAGCAGAGGATATAGCTTAGTAGCAGAAAAACTGCTTACTTAGCATGCCTAAAACCCTAGGTCAATCCCCAGGACTGCAAAAAGATAAAACAAAATAAAGAATCTCCTATATTTAAAAATAATAAAAGCAAATCTTATGTATTACTTGGATGTATCTGCATACTGTTGTAAAACACTCAGTTTAAAACAAGATTTAATAACAGAAATAATAAATATTAAAGTTGAACACATATCAATTAATAACGCAAAGCAACAATACTATATATTTGAAAATATAGGACTACCAAAGATAGACAATTCTAAGTAGTTAGCAATGCATGAACAAATTCTACTCAGGGGAAAAAAGATTAAGAAGGTCAGACCCTGACACTAGAACAATTCAGTTATTTCCCTTATCTCCTTACATAACCTCAAATAAGCATACAGTTCTCTCTCATGTACTAGCCTTAATGTAGACTCAGAGTAAAAACCCAAAGTCCTTTCCACGTACTTCTAGGTGGTACATGTGTCCTCCTGTTTCCTCTATGGTCTCCTTCCTTCCCTGCCACCAATCTAAGCTCCTAACTCTGTTACCGTAGCCACACCATCTCCTTGTTCCTACCTCAGGGCCTTTGTATATACTATTCCTTCTGTGTCTAAAGCTCTCCCTTCAAATCAACACATCACTTATCACTTATTTTCATAAATGTTACCTTACTAGAGAGCCCTTTCCTTATTTTCTTAAATAAAACAGCATTAGCCTTCTTTTATTACTGTCTACTTTTTCCAACTCTAAAACAGCTAAAGGTAGCTGAGCACAGTCGTGTGCACCACTAATACCCGCAATGGGGAGGCTGAGGCAGGAGGTTCATTGTAAGTTTGAGGCCAGCTTGGGCTACATAGTGAGTTCGAGGCCAGTCTGAACTACATAGTGAGATCATGTCTCAAAAAAACAAACAAACAAATAAATATAAAATAGCTAAAGGTCCAGATAAAGCTTCTCATTGTTCCAGGGAAACATTTTATTTCCATTTCTTCCTGTCCATACTCAGCACTTGTGACATCTTTTTTGGTTCTGTTTACTATTTCCTCACTTAGGCAGACACTGATACTTAAAGCAAAATATAGGTATCCTGACAGATACCTCTATCCCAACACCAGCTTAATCCTCTGCACATATACACAGGTCTTCAATCATAATGAATGACTGATTTCACTGAGTACTGTAAGCCTACCTTTAAGTATAGATGCACAGTCTACCAAACAACGTTTGTCACTCCATTATACAACTTAACTGATGCTATCATTGGAAACTCCCTCAAAGGTCTATGTGTTAAAGCCTTGGTCCCCACCGTGGTGCTGCTCAAAGTGGCAAAATCTTTGAGAGATGGGACTTTCTAGATCATCAAGGTAACGGGGCTATGTTCCACGTGGGAGTGCAGGACCCTCATCTCCTCCCTTCTGCTCCTTGCCATAATGCAAGCAGCTGTGCTCTATCACGTGCTCCTATCATGACATGCCATCAGAGGCTGAAGAAGCAGGGCCAAATGACCAGTCATGGACTGTAAACTCCAATACTATGAGGCAAAATAAACTTTTTCTCCTTGTAAGTTGATTTTCTCAGGAATTTGTTACAGTATGGAAGCTAACACAAATGGATTTTAGAACATGAATTCAATAATGACTAATGCAGAGCTGGTCCGCAACTTACAATAACTAGACTTAGAATTTTTCTATTTTGTGATGGTACAAAAGCCATTCACATTCAGTAGAAACCATACTTTGAATCTTGAGTCTTTCCTGGGCTAGAAAGATGTGATATAATAGTCTCAAGATGTGAGACACAGTGGCAGAGCCACAGCTCCCAGCCAGCCACAGGATCAGGTAAGTAGTGTGTTGTTAAGCTGTGGTGTTTAACAGGTTATGTTTATTAAACACATAGTAAATTTACAATTACCTCCAGCTTATGATTGGCTTAATAGGAGGTAACCTCATAAGATGAAGAGCATCTGTATTCATGTTCCACAAATGCTTGCTGAATTGTTGTAGGCTAAGACACAATATGGTGAATAAATATGTTAAACAAGCAACATTAAAATGTGTTAATTTGAAAACTTTAATAGCTAAAGATGAGTAACAACTGCAGAATCATAGAGATACTTTATAATTTAGTTTATCCTACAGTTAGTTTATTTCTTAAGACGTCTTGCACTTAAGTCTGAAATCAAGATAACGAACAAAAAAAAAATATTTTTGAACAAGTATTGTTAATTTCCTAATGCTACTACTTGAAAATTTTAGGAGCTTTTACATATAAAAAACTTTAAATGTAAATACAATGTCCAGATGCCTGGTGCCCAAAAATCAAAAGAGAAAAATCAATGTGACAATGTATATATTTTGTCCTTTACAGTCATGTATCATATACAAAACCAAGCCAGAAGCGATTTAGTATTTTTTCCTACATAAACTCTACCAATTCAAATTCTTTACCCACAGTATATGAGACTTGTAATTTTAATTGTGCCACACCCCCAGCAATGCTTGTTACTTTTTTTTCCTTAAATTCTTTTATTGGTACATTTTAGGTATACAATACATTTACATTCATCATTGGGAACTTTTACCTGTACATAATGTATCTTGGTTCTTACTCTTTTCCCAATCCCTGTCCTCCCTTCAACCCATTCAACCTTCCTTATTTACAAAGACTTTGTTTCCATTATTTCCTTTTCTCATAATTTTTCCTTTCCTTCTTTCCTTTCTCCTTCCCTCCCACTTCCCCTACCCCTTTGGACCTTTTCTTCCTATTTCAAATTATCAATTATTCATTTTAATCCTTATTTACACTTTCAGTTTCTCACACTAGAGAAACTATTTGGTATTTACACGTGTCCTATTTATTTCACTTAAGAGTATGGCTTCAATATGGATACACTCAGCTACAAATATCTCTAGTTTGTCATTCTTTATGGCTGAGTAGTACTCAATTTTATTAAAAAAAACACATCTTCTTTATCCAGTTTCCAGTTGATGGGCACGCGGGCTGCTTCCAAGCTTTAGCTATTACAAACTGTGCCGCTATAAACATGGGTGCACATATATCACTGTGGTATGATTCTTTTCATTCTTTGGGGAAGATCCCCAGCAGGGGAATAGCTGGGTCAAATGGGACCTCTAGTCCTAGTTCTTTCAGGTATCTCCATACTGACTTCCACAATGGCTGCACCAGTCTGCACTCCCAGCAACAATGGAGAAGGGTTCCTTTCCCTCCACACCCCCGCCAGCATTTGGTTGATTTCCTGATAGCAGCCATTCTTTCTGGGGTGAGGTGGAATCTAAGTGTTGTTTCCATCTGCATCTCTAGAATGACCAGTGATGTTGAACATTTTTTTACATATTTATTTGCTGCAATTACTTCTTTGAGAAATGTCTGTTCATTTCAGATGCCCATTTCTGAACTGGGTCTTTAAATTTGGGGGGGTCTGATTTTTTAAGTTCTTTATATATTCTAGATAGTAGACCTTTGTCTAAGGTACAGCTGCTAAAAATTTTTTCCCACATTGTAGGTTGTCTCTTAGCTCTGTTGGTGTTTTCTCTTGCAGTGCAGAAGCTTTTTAATAAGATGAGATCACAGTTGTCAATTCTTTGTGCTACTCCCCGTGCTATTTAGGTTTTGATCATAAAGTCTTTTCCTGTGCCAATGTCTTCAAGAGTTCTGCCTAACCTCTGTTCCAGCAAGTTTAATGTTTCTATTTTTATATTTGGATCTTTAATCCACTTTGATCTTAGTTTAGTCCATGGTGATAGACATGGGTCTAGTTTTAAGCACTGACAGGTTGAAATCCAGTTTTTCCAACACCATTCATTAAATAGGCTTTCTTCCAGTGAGGGTGGTTGGCTCTTTTATCAAAGATGAGGTGGGGCTGCGAGTCGCACGGAACATGCCAGGTCAGCCCACTGCAGACAGGCAGGTCTGCAGACACCCTACAGAGGTCACAAGTCACGTGGAACTTGTTACTGCAGAAATCCACTGGGCATCCCCTCCCCCGCCCCCTCTCCTCTGTACAGCCACCTGGTTCCACACTACAAAGACACAGAGGACATCAGACCACCAGACCACAGTACTGGGTCCCACCGCTCCTGGTCCAGAGGAAGGGGCTTCCTGGCCACCATCCCTCCCGCTGCTCCCAGCCCAGAGGAAACGGTTTTTGGCCTGCCTTCTGTTCTGCCACTCTCAGCCCAGAAGAAGGAGCTTCCGGGCCACCATCCCTCCCGCAACTCTCAGCCCAGAGATAGGGGCTTCTGAGCTGATGTCCTACTGCCCCTGGTCCAGAGTAAAGGGTTTCCCAGCCACTATCCCTCCCACTGCTCCCAGCCCAGAGGAAGGGGCTTCTGGGCCAATATCCCTACTGCCACTCCGGGGCACTGTGCCACCTCTCCCAGCTCAGAGGAGGTGATCCTCAGGGGCACCAACAGCAACCCCCAACCCCAATCGAAATGAGAAAACACATAAATAAATCTTAAAACTAGACCTCCAGATCACCTACAGCAACCCCAAAGGGAAAGGAGATGGAACACTCTGAGACTCAACCACCTAGATCCAATGAACTGGCAACAAAAGGGGATCTGAAAAAATGAAATCAGAAATAATTTCTCACATAACAGGAGAGATTGTGCTCCTAGTGCAAGGCGTGATTAATAAATCTAGAGAGGAGCTGAGGAACATGATGGAATCCCAACATAGGCAACAAACAGAATCATAAAACAGATGCAAATAGATTTCCAGGAGATGAAAAACTAAATTGAAAGTCTACACAGCAGAATGAGCCAATGTGAGGACAGAATTTCAGATATAGAAGATAAGATTGCAATTAATGACCAGGAAAAGAAAAATTGCTTCAAAATTATAAGGGAACATGAGAAATCAATCCAGCAGCTGCTAGATGATGCAAAGAAGAATAAAATAAGACTGATTGGAGTCAATGAAGAAACAGGAGAGAGTGCAGATGACGTAAAAAAAAACTCTTCACAGAAGTAATGGCAGAAAACTTCCCAAGCAGGGAAAAGAACTTGACATACAGATATGTGAGGCATATAGGACTCCAAATAGTCTTGATCAAAAAAAATCTACACATAGGCATATAATTGTTAAGATTCCAGAAACTCAACAGAACAAAGTTCTACAAACAGTTAGAGAAAAGAAACAAATCACATACAAAGAAAAGCCCATCAGAATCACAGCAGAGTTCTCAACACAAACCACCAAGGCAAGAAGAGCTTGGAGTGACATATTCCAAGCCCTAAAAGAAAACAGCCTCCAACCCAGATTGATGTACCCTGCAAAACTATCTTTCAAAATTGATGGAGAAATAAGATACTTTCATGACAAAGAGCACCTTAGGAACTTCATCAATACCAAACCAGCACTCCAAAAAGTTTTACAAAATATCCTAGGAACAGACATTGAGAATCACAACCCCAGGAAGCAAAGCAGAATGAACCCATCTGGCATGACAAGAAATTAAATGCAGAGGGGGAGAACCCAACAAAAAGAAAAAGTCATGGCAATGACGAGTCAATACGTTTCAGGTATAACCATCAACATTAATGGTCTCAATTCACCAATCAAAAGAAACAGACTGGCAGAATGGGTCAAGAAGAAAAATCCAACAATATGCTGCATACAAGAAACACACTTAATTCAAAAGGAAACTCACAGACTGAAAGTTAAAGGGTGGAAAACAATACTTCATGCGACGGGAACCTGAAAAAAAGCAGGAGTAGCTATCCTCTTTGCAGATCAAGTAGATTTTAAACCAACACTGATTAAGAGAGATGAAGAAGGGCACTACATCCTTGTAAAGGGAAGAATCCAAGAGGAAGAGATGACAATCATAAATATCTATGCACCAAACACTAGTGCACCCAACTATATAAAACAAATACTAACGGACATGAAAAGTCATATATCCACTAATACAATTGTAGAGGGGGACCTCAACACCCCACTGTCACAAATAGATAGATCAACTAGACAAAAAATAAGTAATGAAATACTAGAACTCAATCGAACTCTTGAACAAATGAACTTAACAGATGTTCACAGAGTTTTCCACCCCACAAAATCAGAATACACATTCTTCTCACCTGTACATGGGTCATTCTCCAAAATAGACCACATACTCACACACAGAACATGTTCAAGTAAGTGCAAAGGAACTGAAGTTATCCCCTGTATATTTTCAGACCATAGTGCGATGAAATTGGAGATTCATAGCAAAAGAAACTCGAAAAATTTCATAAACCCGTGGAAATTGAACAACACACTTCTGAATAACCAATGGGTCACAGAGGAAATTTAAGAAGAAATCAGACAGTTCCTTCAATTAAATGACAATGACAATACAACATAGCGGAATCTATGGGACACAATGAAAGCAGTCTTACAAGGGAAATTCATAGCAGTGAATATGCATATTAGGAAAACAGAAGGAGCCCAATTAAACAACCTGATGCTGAACCTCAAAGTTTTAGAAAAAGAAGAGCAGGACAACCCCAAAGCTCATACAAGGGAGAAAATGATAAAGATCAGTGGAGAAATCAATGCAATGGATACTAAGAGAACGATACAAAAAATCAATGAAGCCAAGAGTTGGTTCTTCAAAAGAATCAACTAACTGGACAAACGCTTAGCCAACCTTATCAGATAAAGGAAATCCATGCAAATTAGAAATGAAAAGTGTGAAATTACAACAGACCCAGCAGAAATCCAGAGGATCATCAATACCTACTTGCAGAACCCATATGCCAATAAGATGGAAAACATAGAAGAAATGGACAGATTCCTAGATACATATGAATTACCAAAGTTGAACGAAGAAGACCTAAAAATTCTAAACAACCCAATACCAACCAATGAAATTGAAAATGTAATTAAAACCTTATCAACTAAGAAAAGCCCGGGCCCTGATGGCTTCACCTCTGAATTCTACAAGACATTTAGAGAAGAACTACTCCCACTACTGTTTAAACTATTCAATGAAATTGAAAGGGAAGCAATACTCCCAAATTCATTCCTGGAAGCAAGCATCACCTTGATCCCCAAAGCAGAGAAAGATCCAACCGAAAAGAAGAACTATAGGCCAATCTCACTAATGAACATAGATGCAAAAATCCTTAATAAGATACTGGCAGACAGAATGCAGAAGATCATCAAGAAGATCATACACCCTGACCAAGTGGGATTCATCCCAGGGATGTAGGGATGGTTCAATATACACAAATCAATCATTGTAATACACTATATCAATAGAGCCAAGGACAAAAACCATATGATTATCTCCATAGACGCAGAAAAAGCATTTGACAAAATCCAACATGCATTTATGATAAAAACCCTACAAAAAATTGGAATAGATGGTCTCTACCTCAAACTGATAGAAGCCATCTATGAAAAACCAACAGCCAATATCATACTCAACGGTCAAAAACTGAAATCCTTCACACTAAAATCAGGAACAAGACAAGGAAGTCCACTATCACCACTCCTGTTCAATATACTTTTGGAAACACTAGCCACGGCAATTAGACAAGAGAAAGAAATAAAAGGAATAAAGATAGGAAATGAAGAAGTCACATTGTCATTATTTGCAGATGACATGATACTCTATATAGAAGACCCCAAGAACTCCACCAAACGTCTTCTAGACTTAATAACCAAATTCAGTCAAGTAGCTGGTTATAAGGTCAACACACAAAAATCAATAGCTTTCCTCTACACCAATGACAGACTCACTGAGAGAGAAATAGGGCAAATAATTCCTTGCACAATAGCATCCAAAAAACTGAAATACCTAGGAATCAACCTAACGAAAGAAATCAAAGACCTCTTCTCTGAAAACTATGGCACTCTGAAAAGAGAGATTGAAGATGATATCAGAAAATGGAAAGACACCCCCCATTCCTGGGTAGGAAGGATTAATATAGTGAAAATGGCCATACTTCCAAAACTGCTATATAGATTCAATGCAATTCCAACTGAGATAGCAGCAGCATACTTCACGGACCTTGAGAAAACAATCCAAAAATTCATTTGGAACAAGAAGAGGCCCAAAATAGCAAAAGCAATTCTAGGTAACAGAGACATGGCAGGGGGTATCACAATCTCCAACTTGAAACTATACAACAAAGCTACTGTGATAAAAACAGCATGCTACTGGCAAAAAAACAGACCTGAGGACCAGTGGAACAGATTAGAAGATGCAGAAACAATGCCAGACACACTCAGCCATCTCATCTTCGATAAAGGAGCCAAACACCCTCACTGGAGGAAAGATAGCCTCTTTAATAAATGGTGCTGGAAAAACTGGGTTTCAACTTGCCAAAGATTAAAACTAGACCTATATGTCTCACCATGCACCAAACTAAAATCAAAATGGATTAAAAATCTAAATATTAAATAGAAACTGTGAACCAGTTTGAACAGAGGTTAGGTAGAACTCTTGAAGACATCAGTGTAGGAAACGATTTTATGAACAAAATCTCAGTTGCCCGTGAACTAGCACAAACAATCAGCAAGTGGGATCTCTTCTTATTGAAAAGCTTCTGCACAGCAAGAGAAACCACCAGCAGTGGGAAGAGACAATCCACAACGTGGGAAAAAATCTTCGCCTGCTTTTTCTCAGATAAAGGTCTACTATCTTGAATCTATAAAGAACTTAAAAAGATCAGACCTCCCAAATTTAAAGACCCAATCCAAAAATGGGCATCTGAAATGAACAGAGATTTCTCAGACAAAGAAGTAGAAACAGCAAATAAATACAAGAAAAAATGTTCAACATCACTGGTCATTTCAGAGATGCAAATGAAAACAATGCTGAGATTCCACCTCACTCCAGAAAGAATGGCTGCTATCATGAAATCAGCCAATAACAAATGCTGGTGGGGCTGTGGGGAAAGAGGAACCCTTCTCCACTGCTGGTGGGAGTGTAGACTGGTGCAACCACTGTGGAAATCAGTATGAAGATACCTCAAAGAACTAGGACTGGAAGTCCTATTTGACCCAGCTATTCTACTGCTAGGGATCTTCCCCAAAGAATTCAAAGAATCATACCACAGTGATATATGTGTGCCCATGTTCATAGCAGCACAGTTTGTGATAGCTAAAACTTGGAAACAGCCCAAATGCCCATCAACTGGAGACTGGATAAAGAAAATGTGGTTTTTTTCATAAA